>NW_007185296.1:0-14975 GCF_000164805.1 Carlito syrichta
CAGAGACAGGCCAAAAAAATCAAGAAACAGTATAAGTCAGAAGGTAAACACCAAACGTAATCTAGACCAACAGTTTCAATAATAAAATCATAAGTCAAAATAAGCGATCAAACTAGAGTCACTTCTGTGATCTCCGATTCCAGCCTCTCCCTTTTGTTTTTCGTTGCAGCATAGGGGTGGGGCTTTGTCTCCTGTTTCACACTGTTGCCTTAAAAGCTGAGGTAAAGTTTGTTGCTAGGTGGGCGGGGCAATGGAAGTCTGCCTGGAGAATGGCAAGGCAGTTTAAGCAGGTCTGTTTTTCTCCGCTTGTCTGGGTCCTCTGGGTTGGGGTCTCACGCTGTGTGCCTCAGCCAGGGTGGACCCAGAGTTCCAGAGCTCCAAAGTTCCAAAAGGCAGGCTGTAAATGACGAGAGTGGCACTGGGTCCCTACAGAGTATTCAGCCAGTAATGGAACCGGTGTCTCTGAGGGGCGGGCGCTCAGAGCCTCCCTGTGTGACCGGTGGCTTGATGCCGGGTGCCCGGGCTGGAGACAATGCAGCCGGGGAGGGATCTGGAGGGGGCTGGGACCAGAGACTTCCACACACGAGTAGAACGGCAGCAGTGGGGCGGGGGCGCAATATCTGGCCTTGCGTGGGACTGAAGTTCCCGGGCCTGCCCCCAGCGCGGTTGGTGGTGGGCTGGGGGATGGGGGTAGCGAAGTGATAGCCTTTTTGGGAACTCACGTTCAGGGAATCTCACCAGTTCACCTATGCCGTCGCCATCTTGCCCCGTCTCCGGCTATTATTATTAACTCAGTTTAACTTGCATGAGTTTCTTCTTTTCTTCTGGAGGAGGGGGTAGGTGGGGAAGGCTGCTCGCGGTGAACGTTTCGAGGCGGCGGAGCTCCACGGTGGCTTGAGATCGAGGGTGGGGGGCGCGATGGGACGGCCCGGCGGGGCCCGCGCGAGGAGAGGGCTCCGGGCCGGAAAAAGCAAAATAAAAAAATCCTTCCTTTTCTAAGGTTCTTATGGTTTGAGGTTTTACATTTAGGTCTCTGATCCATTTGGAGTTAATTTTTGTGTATGGGGATAGTTAGGGGTCCTGTTTCAATCTTCTGCATGTGGTCAGCCAGTTTTCCCAGCACCATTTACTGAATAGGTTCTCCTCTCCCCAGTGGTAGGTAGTGGAGGCTTTGTCAAAAATGAGTTGGTTGAGAAATTAAGGTTTTGCTTCTGGAATCTCAATTCTATTCCATTGGTCTATATGCCTGTTCCTGTACCAATACCAAGCTGTTTGATTATCGTTGCTTTATAGTAAAGTTTGAAGTCTGGTATTGTGATACCACCTGCTTTGTTTTTTTTGCTGAGGATTGTTCTGGCTATTCTTGGACATTTGTGTTTCCATATGAATTCCTGTGTTGTTTTTTCTAGGTCTGAGAAGAATGTTGTTGGTAATTTAATGGGTATTGCATTGAATTTGTAGATTGCCTTAGGTAAGATGGACATCTTCACAATGTTGATTCTTCCAATCCATGAGTATGGGATATTTTTCCATTTGTTCGTGTCATCTTTGATTTCTTTGAGCAGTGTTTTGTAATTTTCCTTGTAAAGGTCTTTCACGTCTCTGGTTAGGAAGATGCCAAGGTATTTCATTTTTTTGTGGCTATTGTGAATGGATTTGTGCTTTTTATTTGGTGTTTTGCTGTTGTACAAGTAAAGGTTGAGGGGCTTCCCTAAGGAGTTGTCTCTGGAGCTGCCATGATGGAGGATAAAGACATAAGTGACAGGACGTGAGTGTAGGGAGTGGTGTCTTAGCCCAGTGGGGAAGAGACTTGCATACATGAGAATCTGAAAGGACAGCGGGTAACCTGAAATGGCCTGGTATTCAACCAGTTCAGGTTCAATGTGACTTGTATTCACAAGGGAAGAATTTGAGGTAGGCATGATGTGCAGTCAGGGAAATTTCCAGATGATAATCAGGTGATATGGGAGCAGCTTCGAAAATACACTCACCTGTGGCTTCCAGGACAGTGCTGCTGGAACAGGGACAGGTGAGAAATAGGGTGGTCTAGTCCTGCCCCCTTCTTCTCCCTAGCTCACCTGAGGCTGAAGACTCTTGGGGAGTAGCTACTCGTCACTTCCTTCACCCTGTGCCCACCATGAAGCCCTGTGGGGACTTATGCTGCCTGTGCCTTTGATCCTGAGGTAGCTGTCTGGGGGGTCCCATGTGGGTTACCCAGCACTGTGTTCCCTGAAGTTCTTTGGATCACAGACCTTGGAGCACAGAGCTTGGGGAGTTCGTATGATAGAGAAGGAAGGGTCTGAGAGAAGGAGAGATAATCCCAAGGTCACCTGAGGAAGAAGAGAGAACAACAAGACCAATGATGTCATAGACACATATAATAACCTCTTCTGAGTGCCCTGGGCCCAACCTGGGTTAAGGGAGCAGTTGTGGGAAAATCCATTATTCGCAATAGCAAAAACATGGAGCCAATCCTCCTTCTCATCAAAAGTAGATTGGATAAATAAAATGTACATATACACAATGGGAAATTATGCAGCCATAAAGAAGGACAAAGTCATGGACTTTTCAGCAAATTGGATGGAGTTGGAGACAATATTCTTAGCAATCTATCACATAAACAAAGAACAGATTACCACATATTCTCACTCATAAATGGGACCTGAACATTAATCACAATATCACAAGAAAGGGATCGGCAGTCACTGGACACTGCTAGGGTAGGAAAGAAAAGGGGGAGGGGTGTAAAAACACAATGTGTACCTAGTCTTAAACCATGGGAAGTGAGGACCAATTGGAGGCCCAAACTTCACCTGCACATACATTACATATGTGCTTAATCCTGACTTATACCCCACATCTTAAAATAAAGTTTAGAAAAATGAAAGAAAAAAAAAAGAGAGGAGGAAGATTCTCTTCCCTTATCTTCAACAGGGAGAATTAAGCCCTTGTTTTTCATTTCCATTTGTCCTTACAGTAACTGTCTCTACAATATGCTATGTTCTGCAAGCTGGTTAAGCATACTAAAAATCTAGTAACTCTTTTGTAAAGTCTATCAGATTTGTTACATAGGTGATCATGTCTTCAAATAAAGGTGAGTTTTCTTCTTTTCCAGTCTGGATGCCTTTCATTATTGATTTCTCTTTCCATAGTGGGTTGCATTAACTCCCTTCTTTGTATCCCTGGTAGTTTGCGATTGGATGCCAGACATTGGGCCTTCCTCCTTGACTACTGGGGATTTTTGGATTTCTAGGTGTATCTATGTTCTGGGATGCTGTTAAGTTACTCAAAGCAATTTGATCCTTTTAAGTCTTGCTTTGAAGATGTGCTCCGTGGGACCAGGGCAACTCTTAATATAGGATTAATTTCCCCAACTTACTGAGGCATGACCCTTCTTAGTGCACTCCCTGATGTCTTTTGAATGAATATGAGATTCTGTGTCCTGACCGATGGTGACAGCCACTAGTCCCTGTCCTGCTTGAGTGCTGAACAAAGTTGAGGCAGGTTATTCAGTGCAGTTTAGACAGATAAGTTTCTTGCAAGCAGGTCTAATTTTTTATTTTATTTTTATTTTAGTAGCTTTGGGGATACAAATAGTTTTTGGTTACATGATTCCATTGTATAGTGGCGAAGAAGTCTAGGCTTTATGTGTACCCACCACTCCCACCTGTGCATATTGTGCCCGGTAGGTGATATTATGTCCCTCAACCCCTTCCCCCTCCTCCTTCTGAGTCTCCGATGTCCATTATTCTATCCTCTATGCCTTAGCAGATTCTTAGTTTCAGCTCCCACTTATGCGTGAGAACATGTGGTGTTTGGTTTTCTGTTCCTGTGTTAGTTGACTTAGGATGATGACTTCCAATTGAGGAGATAGCCAGGCTTACATCCCCCCAAAATCTTCTCAGCCCTTAGGTGGTTAAAAAGCCTACGGGTTGAGAAGATTTCTTTGAGATATGAGCCTGGCTGTCTCCTCAATTGCTGGCATTGAATAAAGCTGCTTTTTTTTTCCCACCACACCTTGCCTCTTGTATATTTGGCTTTCCAGGTAGTGAGCAAATTAACTAGAACTAGTCATTTACAAATTTGGTGCCCAATGTGAGGAGCTGTGCACTGTGAGTGACTTAGCCTGTCTGTCTGGTTGTCAACAGATGAAGAGGTTAGCCATGGCAGTGTGCCAGGGCTTACCTTTTCATGCTACTGGAGGACAGCGGTTGTTTCTAGGCACTAGCTGCACGTGGCTAACTGACCCTGTTACTGGGACTCCAGGAAACTCTCAGTGACTGCAGAGAACATTTTGTCTTGGGGACTGTCCCTTCTTTCCCCTTTGTGGCTTTAACTGCTGAAAACACCTCAGTGAGGTAAAGAAAGTGGCATTTGATATCTGGGAAGTTGATGGACCTCAAAGACTGGGTAAGTCAAGCGGAGTGCACCCGAGAATCTACTGTCTGTGTCGTTTGGGCTTTATGCCATTTGGACCTAGGTAAGTCATTTGTGGTGCCACATTGTGGTATCATTTGGGGCTTTATACTCTCTGGACCTAAGGAGATCATTGGCAGCACCAAGTTGTGTTGTCATGTGAGCTTGAGACCAGATTTTTAGGACTTTTACCTTAGTCTTCCCTTTAGGGAATTGGTCTGGGAGTGTTCCATTTGTTTAAGTGTATGCTTGTACCTGCATTTGCTTAAGTCTGTGTGTGTTTGTGTCCGTAACTCTCTTTCCCTTGGAAGTGATTGATATGACCCCTATTTTATCTGTGACTCAGTTATCCTTAAAGGCAGGTCAGGTTTTCTGGGACTTCCACTGGTTACATAGTATGGCCTGTTTTTGTGCACATTTGAAAACTGATGGGCAAATTACAGCAAGGAAATTTTAGAACTTAAATAGTTAACCTGCAACTTAAGTATTTATCTCTTTCTTTTCTGCTTACTTTAAACCTGCTGTTATTAAACTACTGGTGTTGAGATAAAACTCTCTGTTTCAGCCGGGCTCGGTGGCTCAGCCTGTAATCCCGCGCCTTTGGGAGGCTGAGGTGAGTGGATTGCCTGACCCCGCGGGTTCGAGACCCGCCTGGGCAGCGAGACCTCATCTCTACAACAAATCAAAAAATCAGCCGGGCGTGGTAGCGCATGCCTGTAATTCCGGCTACTTGGAAGGCTGAGGCGGAAGGATCGCCGGAGGCCAGCAGGTGAGGCTGCGGTGGCCGGGAGCGGCCACTGCACTCCAGTCTGGGCGACCGAGTGGGACTCCAACTCAAAAAAAAAAAAAAAAAACAAAAAAAAACTCTCTGTTTCAAGGTTACTTGGAGATGTATTTCCTATACATTTCAGTTTTTAAAATTAAGTTGCCATAGAAACTAGTTTATCCAAAATTTGTTCCTTAGCTTTCATTGGATTATCTATTAGGGCAAAGTTTAGCCATGTAAACAGGTGCTAATTTTGTCAAAGATATAATTTGGATCTAGCTATCTTTTATACAGTGATGAGTTTGTACGACTATTTCATGGCTAGAGTTCCAAGGTAAAAGTTATTAAGTCTTTGTTTACGTGTGTGACTGTATGTTTAGATATATTTACACATATGTACATGTTATATATTGTGTCTAGTATGCTACTAAATTGACATAAGTAGATGAGTGCTCATAAACTAAATAAATAAATCTAAGTGCTTTTCAAGTTCATGCGAATTTAACAATCTCTGATAAATAAGAATGGTTTTGAAATTATCAATAAAATTAAAATATCTTCAGAATTATCAACATACATTTTTGTCTGGGTTTACTGATTAGATATGTTTTATATTTGCCTTTATCAGAAAATTTAAGGTGTTAGAGTTTGATATAAATATTATAAACTTAGCTAAAACCAGAATGATCTTTGTTTGTGTGATTTTTTTGACAAATAAGACTAATTTAAGATTATTAGCTCAATGAAAACAGCTGAATCTTCTGAGTTATTGGCAAATGCCCATGTATTTAACGTTAAGATTCTTACTTAGGTGAATATCTAATGTTCATAAGCTTTGAAAATGGCTAACCAGGAAGTAACTTAAAATGATGAATAGCTTTGTCTAATATCTCAGTTTTCATATGTAATCGAAATAAACTTTTAAAATGAATGAATTGAATAAATGTGAATAAAATAAATGCTTGTAAGTAAACTTTTTATGGATTTAAAATCTTAAAATTTTTTTCAATACTCATTCAATTAAGAAAGGGTTATGATATGGAGAAACATGTTTCTAAAAATTAAGGAATAGTCTCATCTATAAAATGCTAGTATCTGACAGAGAGGTAAGGATTTCTTGCTTCTTAGCTTTTCACTAAAATTTAAGGTTACTACTACTACTAATTCTAATTAATATATAATTCTGTATATAAATATGCCAAGATAAAATATAGTATTTGATGAGAAAAAACAATTTTATATAATCTGGAGGTTATACAAAAGCTATTTTTTAAAGAAGGCAGAAATAAATAGGAGAGAGATGTAAAGAAGTTATGGATATAAAGATGCATTTTTGGTTAAGAAAGCTTATAAAAAATGATAACATTTTTATAAGAGAAAAGATCTTGTGTAATGCATTTTTGTCCTATAATGAAATATCTGGTTATTTAAAAAAGAGAGAACTATAGGAAAAGTCAGAAAGTTCAAGCACATTACAAATGGTCTATGTAAGTTATAATAAATTTCATGAAAAAAATTTATAAAAGGAATTTTACATATGATCAAGCTACTCATAATTAAAGGGAAATTATTTATAATAATATTTCTGAATATTGGTCCCTTGTAAGGACAAACTTTTCTTAAGGTATTAATTTGCTTTTAATAAAATTGCAAGAGGTCTTGATTTTAATTCTGTAACGTCTTTCTTCTTTTAAAGCTTCTCACACTCATATCTCAGTTCAACTTTTGTTGTGTGCTGCTGCTTTTAGCTTTTTCTTCCCTTGAGAAAGCCTGAAGTGATATCTCTCTCCTTCAAGTCTTATAACTTTTTGTTCTCCCTGCGGTTCTAACTATTGTTGAGGCCTGATGTTAAAATGCTTTCTCTTGAAGTTCTAAAATAAAGCAATGTTTTCCTCCAGTATATCTTGATTCTATATTCTTGGCTTATTTTACTATGTCTCAATTTTTCCATGTAACTGGAAACCTTTGAATGCTATTACTAAGAGAAGGGTCTTTACACTCTTATGGCAACCAATAGACAAGTGGGATCTCATCAAACTAACGAAAATTCTGTAAAGCAAAAGACACCATCAAGAGAGCAGGGAGACAGCCCACAGAATGGGAAAAAATATTTGCCAACTGTATATCTGATAAAGGCCTAACATCTAGGATCTACAAGGAACTCAAATGCAATGAGAGGAAAAAAAAAACAGCCCCATTAAAAAGTGGGCAAAAGACATGAATAGACACTTCTCAAAAGAAGATATATGGGCAGCCAACAGACACATGAAAAAGTACTCAGCCTCACTCAACATCAGAGAAATGCACATCAAAACCACATTGAGGTACCACCTAACCCCAGTAAGAATGACCATCATGAATAAAACAAACAACAGATGCTGGCGAGGATGCGGAAAAAAAGGAGTGCTTCTACACTGCTGGTGGTAATGCAAACTAGTGCAACCTCTCTGGAAGACAGTGTGTTGATTTCTGAAAGAACTAGAAACTGACCTTCCATATGACCCAGCAATCCTCCTATTGGGAATATACCCAGAGGAACTCAAATCATTCTACAAAAAATATACCTGCACACGTATGTTTGTTGCAGCTCTATTCACAATAGCAAAAACATGGAACTAACCATGTTGCCTATCGAAGCTGGATTGGATTTAAAAAATGTGGTACATATACACAATGGAATATTACACAGCCATAAAGAAGGACAAACATATGGACTTCACAGCAACTTGGATGGGTTTAGAGTCGATCATACTTAGTGATCTATCACAGAAACAAAGAATAGAGTACCATATGTTCTCACTCTTACGTGGACCTTGAACAATTATAATACTATAAGAAAGGGTTTGGCTGTAGTGAGAAACTACTTCTGGGGAAGGGGGTTGGAATTGGCAGTTGAGGTAAACTGCTAGGGGAGGGAGGGACATACCTCATCAACAAGGGTACCTGCATAATCAACATTTGTATACCTAACCCTGAATTGTGCCCCACATCTTTATAATAATAATAAAAAAGAGAAGGGTCTTTAAATGATTTAATGCTTAGTGTTCTTAGTATAGTATAATGTTATATAATAAGCGTGGGTTGATAAATTATTGTTACATTAAATGGCAACATTTCATTAAAAAAATCATTCAGACTCTTAAAGAGTCACGTATTTCCCTGCTATACTCATAACCTTGAACACACTCTTCCTGTGTATGAACATGTTCATCCGGTTTGACTTCCTTGTTATCCAAATGGGCTTCCCATAAGGAGAAACAAACACATTGCCTTTGCCTTTTTGGTAACTGACAGAAAAATTACATTTTAACAAGATAATTCTTATGATGTCTTTATTAGGTTTCTGGTTACTTTAAAAAACTCAGATTTAAAAAGGTTAAGGCTTATACATCCATGTAACTTTCTATATTGTCTTTAAAGTCTTTTGATTATCACTCTTATTTAAGTGAAAAACTATTATTCTGTTTTGATCAAATGTATTGAGCCTTTAAAATCCTTGACAAATGTCTTCAAACTCAAATCTTAAACTGAGTTTCTGTCCTAGACGTATTACTGGGGTCTTGTCAAAGCTATACAAATTAATCATCACAAAGTTGTAATTCTTTTACAACTTCTAGTCAAGTCATGAACTCCAGTATCACCACCTCCAGCCCCTTGTAAATGTCCTGATCAGGTGCTTTTAACTAATCCTTGTGTTGTTAAGTTATAGGATTTGACTTCTGGGTATACATATCTCATCTAAGAAGACAACAACTATTGCTAAATCTTGATTATTGACGCCAGTATCTGACACAAACTCAAGTTAAGCAAAGTCTTGTCTTTAGATCCAGGAAAAGACAATAATCCAAACAAATTGCTTTCATGAGACACAGCAAAGACTTATTTGATAATTTTGTATCTATTTGATTTGTTGATACTAGATAATTTGAATGTTTAGCCACCTGTGAGCTTATTATTATTATTATTATTATTGGTCATTGTCAAAATTAAACAGGGCATATGATTTTTTTTCTTCGAAATATTGCTCTTTTTTTAAAAAAATTTCAATATGTTTTATTTTGATATTGTGGGGTACAGTTAAGGGTTAGTTATATAAATATGCTTCATTCAGGCACCCTTATTGATAAGGGGTGTCTCCCCGTCCCCAGACAGATATTGTCTACCGTTAATCCCACCTCCCTTCCCCTTCCCCCCATAGTTTCCCACCACTGTCAGTCCTTTTTTAATAGTATTATGGTGGATGTTCAAGGTCCGCTATATGAGTGAGAACATGTGATACTCAGATCTTTGTTTCTGTGAGAGGTCACTCAACATTATTGATTCTAGTTCCATGCAGGTTGCTGCAAAGTTCATGATTTTGTTCTTTTTTATGGCTGTGTAGTATTCCATTGTGTATATGTACCACATTTTTAAAATCTTTTGTTGGACAGTATGGTTGATTCCAGGTTCTTGCTATTGTGAACAATGCTGTGATAAACATACGTGTGCAGGTATCTTTTTGGTAGAGTGATTTGAGTTCTTCAGGGTATATACCCAGTAGGGGGATTGCAGGATCATATAGGAGGTTGATATTTAGAGCTTTTAGGAATCGCCACACTGTTTTCCACAGAAGATGCACCAGTTTGCACTCCCACCAACAGTGTAGGAGTGTTCCCTTTTCACCACACCATCTCCAGCAACTGTTATTTTTTGAGTTATTGATAATTGCCATTCTGACTGGAGTTAGGTGGTATCTCAGTGTGGTTTTGATTTGCATCTCCCTGATGATTAGTGAGGTTGAACATTTCTTCATGTGTCTGTTGGTTGCGTGGATGTCTTCCTTTGAGAAGTGTCTGTTCATATCCTTTGCCCACTTTATAATGGTTTTTTTTCCAGCACGTTTGAGTTTCTTGTAGATCCAGGATGTTAAGCCTTTGTCAGACCTGGAGTTGGCAAATAATTCTTCCCAGTCTGTAGGCTGTCTCCCTGCTCTCTTGATGGTATTTTGGCTTTGCAGAAGCTTGTCAGTTTAATGAGGTCCCACTTGTCTATCTTATCTCTTATGGCCTGTGGGTTTCAGGTTTTGTTCAGGAATTGGATGCCAGTTCCAATTTCCATAAGGGTATGTCCTGCATTTTCTAAGGTTCTTATGGTTTGAGGTTTTACATTTAGATCTCTGATCCATTTAGAGTTAATTTTTGTGTATGGGGACAGATAGGGGTCTTGTTTGAGTCTTCTGCATGTGGTCAGCCAGTTGCCCAGCACCATTTACTGAGTAGGTTCTCCTCTCCCCAGTGGTAGGTGGTGAAGGCTTTGTGAAAGATGAGTTGGTTGAGAAATTGAGGTTTAGCTTCTGGAATCTCAATTCTATTCCATTGGTCTATATGCCTGTTTTTGTACCAATACCAAGCTGTTTTGATTATCATTGCTTTATAGTAAAGTTTGAAGTCTGGTAATGTGATACCACCTGCATTGTTTGTTTTTTGTTTTTTTTTGCTGAGGATTTTTCTGGCTATTCTTGGTCATTTGTGTTTCCATATGAATTCCTGTGTTGTTTTTTCTAGGTTTGAGAAGAATGTGGCTGGTAATTTGATGGGTATTGCATTAAATTTGTAGATTGCCTTAGGTAGGTTGGACATCTTCACAATATTGATTCTTCCAATCCATGAACATGGGATATTTTTCCACTTGTTTGTGTCATCTTTGATTTCTTTGAGCAGTGTTTTGTAGTTTTCATTGTAAAGGTCTTTCACATCTCTGGTTAGAAGATGCCAAGGTATTTCATTTTTTTTGGTGGCTATTGTGAATGGAATTGTACTTTTGATTTGGGTTTCTGTTTTATTATTGGTGTAAAGGAAATGCGATTGTCTTTTGTACATTTATTTTATATCCTGAGACTTTTGTCAAAGTCCTTTATCAGTGTAAGGAGGTTTTGACAGATTCTCTTGGGTTTTCAAGGTACACGATCATGTCATCTGCAAAGAGAGATAACTTGACTTCCTCCTTTCCTATTTGGATACCCTTGATTACCTTCTCTTTTCTGATTGCTCTAGCCGGGACTTCCAATACTATATTGAACAGGAGAGGTGAGAGTGGGCATCCTTGTCTGGTTCCAGTTTTCAGGGGAAATGGTTGCTATTCTTTTTTTAAAAAAATTATTTATTTATTATAAAGATGTGGGGTACTTTCTTTACATTTTGTTTCTATCACCAGAATTTAATACTGTTCAACCTCACTGGGATAATCTATTTTGCATTGCCAAGACACTGCTGCTAAAGCTATACAATATTAGGCACTCTCCCTCTAAGCCCAGAGATTATCATGGAAGAGGTTGGCACATGAGATTGGAAGGATTGGTTTGGAGAGATACAATTAGTTCAGATCCTTCAAATCAAAGATGGGCATACAGGTGACTAAATAGCTGATGGTTCAACACATAAAACTTATAGATAAGTCAATTTTGTAACCTTGCCTTTTGGCTTTTGGTTTTTGCTCTTGTATTAATTATAGTATATTAAGGGTTACTGAGTGCTTCCTCAATCCATTCTTGTCTGGCCTAAAACATTTAATTGGCTATAAGTCTTTTGACTCCAAGTCCCTTGGCCACAGGGGTCCCGCTGAGGGACATGATGGACCTGGGGCAGGTAGCCACACAACCCTGGCAACAAAATGGGACCGAATGAAAGCTTGGCTATTGTTGCTGCTTCTGGTATATCTTGGCCGAAAGGGGAAAATAAAAACTAAAATATAAGATCCTAATCCCCACCACTCACTGAATGGACCCCTTCTTGGTCAAGGAGGTCCCAAAGAAACCTTAAAAACGTTCCCAATCATGATGGGACAGGAGTCAGACAAGCCTCATTATACCCTCTTTCTTTTGGAGTTTAGACACAACTGACCAGCATTCATGTTAAGTAGAGATTATTACACTGACAGATCAGCTTCTTTATGACAATGAGATACCAAATTATGAACAGGACCTAAGGTCATGCCAGGTGATGATTAAATCTCTACCTCAAGGTAAACATGGGCCATATGTTACATACATGTTTGTTATCTTCATGAATATCCATAGCCCTTCCTGTAACCCATTGAATATGTATGCATTTAGTCAGCCTGTCATTGTATCCTCACAGAAACCCCAAGTGCAACTAACAGTGGAGATAATGGTTACAGGAATGTCAAAAAAAGAGAAAAGCTGTGGCTCACTCCTTCCTATAACCTTTAGATTTTCATCTTAAAGACCACGACCATGAAAAAAATGAAGCATACTAAAAATAAACATCACCAGATATGTTAATATACTAAACACTTATACTAGCTTCTGTTCATGAGTTTTCTACTAACAAGCCCACTCATCCCATAGACATGGCCTTACATTCTTTTCAGCTTGGAGATTGGATCCTCCTAAAGACTTAAAAATAAAAAATAGAGGACCTGAAGTTGCTTTTTAGGAAAAATCACCCAGATAAATAGAAACTTTTTCTGTCAATATGAAGTCCAACCTGAGTATTTGGAACTGCTTCTATGCTTGGATTGGCAGCTCACACCCATTTCCTCTCGAGGTCACATGCCCTTCATGTGGTGGGTCCCCATACTTGATGAGACAAAAAGACACCTCTTTTGCTTAATATGAAAATAGGTCCATGAAACTCCCACGATAATGTATGCTGGACATGATGGTGTAGGATGTCTAACAGCAGTACAAATACACATGGGAAGGCACAAGTGGTGAGGTATGCATCCTTGTACAATGAGGGACATAACAATACCATGCTTCAAGCTAATACCCATAACATAAGATGATAAAACAGTGCTAGGAATAAGGGAGCCCACCTTTGTCCCTTGGGATAGCTGTGGCCTTATGACATTCATGGCTCATTCTACATAATCTATGATTGGAGGGGCAAATCCTCGACCTGGGGTTGTTCCAATCTGCCAAGATGCATTAAGTCCCATCTGGACACCTTCCCTACCAGGGAAGTGTAAAGGCCAGACATTGTCATCAGAAGCAGGTATTCTGGTGGTTTTACCCTCTAGCCACCCCCTCCCCCAAGGCAGTGACAAAAGATGTAAAATTACAAGTAAAAGACCCAGCTAAACATACTGCTGCAATTTTAACAACACTCTTTAAGCTATCACTCTTCTCACTGAAGAAACCTCACAAATCAGTCAAGTGACCCTGCAAAATTGCATGGCCCTACATATTCTGACTACTGCCCAAGGTGGCACTTGTGCATTGATTAAGACTGAATATTGTGTACATATCCTAAATTATTCCCATGATATAACTTGAGCTATGCAAGCATTATATGGCCACATTTCGGCTAAGAATCCCTGTGTCAAGACCCCTTCATGGCATGGTTTGGTCAACTTTCTAGTACATAGGGAAACTTCATATACAGTGCAATCACTATTCTGATTATTGTCCCTTTCTATTGCTGTAGATTTTATTGCTGCTGTACATTGAGTATAGGGATGCAGGACTGACTCTCCCAAAATTTCCTGGGTCCTTGGACTATGATATCCCAACAAGTTCCTTTCATAAGTCCAGGTACTTGGGAATACTTACAGCTCCAGGTAGATAAGTCCCATTCCCTTGACCCCTAACTATGCCACTTTTTCAGCAGGAAGTAGTTAGATTGAATATGTCACTCACTTTCCATAGTAATGGAAAGGAATTTGAAAGTGGAGACTAGTAACCAAGTGTTTCAGCCTTGAAATGCATTTTAAAGTTATTTTTTTCTTCTTCTTCTTTTCTCTTACTACTAAAATGTAGCCCTGAAGCATGCTGTAAGAGTTTCTTCTCTGATTGCTCTAGCCAAGACTTCCAATACTATGTTGAACAGGAGGGGTGAGAGTGGGCATCCTTGTCTAGTTCCAGTTTTCAGGGGAATTGGTTCCAATTTTTGTCCATTTAGGAGTATGCTGACTGTGGGTTTTTCGTAAATGGCTTTTACTATTTTGAGGTATGTTCCCCGTATGCCTAAATGTTCAAGGGTTTTTATCAAGAAGGGGTGCTGGATTTTATCAAAAGCTTTTTCTACATCTAATGATATGATCATGTGGTTTTTGTTTTGACATCTGTTGATGTATTTAATTACATTTATGGTTTCACGAATGTTGAAGCAGCCTTGCATCCCAGGAATGAAGCCTACTTGGTCAGAAGAGGAGGCAATCAGAGGTATCCAAATAGGAAAAGAGGAAGTCAAGTTATCTCTCTTTGCAGATGATATGATTGCGTACCTTGAAAACCCAAGAGAATCTGTCAAAAGCCTCCTTACATTGATAAAGGCCTTTGGCAAAGTCTCAGGATACAAAATAAATGTACAAAAGACAATCGCATTTCTCTACACCAATAATAAACAAACAGAAAACCAAATAAAAAACACAATTCCATTCACAATAGCCACAAAAAAAATGAAATACCTTGGCATCTTCCTGACCAGAGACGTGAAAGACCTTTACAAGGAAAATTACAAAACACTGCTCAAAGAAAATCAAAGATGACACGAACAAATGGAAAAATATCCCATACTCATGGATTGGAAGAATCAACATTGTGAAGATGTCCATCTTACCTAAGGCAATCTACAAATTCAATGCAATACCCATTAAATTACCAACAACATTCTTTTCAGACCTAGAAAAAACAACACAGGAATTCATATGGAAACACAAATGTCCAAGAATAGCCAGAACAATCCTCAGCAAAAAAAACAAAGCAGGTGGTATCACAATACCAGACTTCAAACTTTACTATAAAGCTACAATCATCAAAACAGCTTGGTATTGGTACAGGAACAGGCATGAA
>NW_007185296.1:14995-26091 GCF_000164805.1 Carlito syrichta
CAGCCCCCACCACCTACCAATGGGGAGAGGAGAACCTATTCAGTAAATGGTGCTGGGAAAATTGGCTGACCACATGCAGAAGATTGAAACAGGACCCCTATCTATCCCCATGCACAAAGGTTAACTCCAAATGGATCAGAGACCTAAATGTAAAACCTCAAACCATAAGAACCTTAGAAAAGGAAGGAAATACTCTCATGGAAATCGGAACTGGCATCCAATTCCTGTACAAAACCCGAAACCCACAGGACTTAAGAGAGAAGATAGACAAATGGGACCTTATTAAACTGACAAGCTTCTGCAAAGCCAAAGAAACCATCAAGAGAGCAGGGAGACAGTCTACAGACTGGGAAAAAGTATTTGCCAACTCTAGGTCTGACAAAGGCTTACCATCCTGGATCTACAAGGAACTGAAATGTACTGAAAAGAAGAAAACAAACAACCCCATTATAAAATGGGCAAAAGATATGAACAGACACTTCACAAAAGAAGACATCCGAGCAGCCAACAAGCACATGAAGAAATGCTCAACCTCACTAATCATCAGGGAGATGCAAATCAAAACCACACTGAGATACCACCTAACTCCAGTCAGAATGGCAATTATCAACAACTCAAAAAATAACAGCTGCTGGAGAGGGTGTGGTGAAAAGGGAACACTTCTACACTGTTGGTGGGAGTGTAAACTAGTGCAACCTCTATGGAAAGCAGCGTGGCGATTCCTAAAAGCTTTAAAAATCGACTTTCCATATGACCCCGCAATCCCCCTACTGGGAATATACCCTGAAGAACTCAAATCACTCTATAAAAAAGATACCTGCACACGTATGTTTATCGCAGTGTTGTTCACAATAGCAAGAACCTGGAAACAACCATGCTGCCCATCAAAAGAGGACTGCCCATCAAAAGAGGAAACAACCATGCTGCCCATCAAAGAGGACATTAAAAAATGTGCTACATATACACGATGGAATACTACGCACTCATAAAAAAGAACAAAATCATGAATTTCGCAGCAACCTGGATGGAACTAGAGTCTATAATACTGAGTGACCTCTCACAGAAACAAAGATCTGAGTATCACATGTTCTCACTCATATAATGGACCTTGAACATCCAATGCAATACTATAAGAAAATGCCTGACAGTACTGGGAAACTATGCGGGGGGGGAGATGGGATTAACAGTAGCAAATATCTGTCTGGGGACGGGGAAACACCTCTTATCAACAGGGTGCCTGAATGAAATGTAATTGTACACCTAACCCTTAACTGTACCCCACAAAACCATAATAAAAAATATTGATTAATTTAAAAAAAGAGTTTATTTTCTCCTCTTCCCACCAGACATTCCCTTGCATTATGCACATGTATCTCACAATGCATTTGTTTAAAGATTTTGAGGCTGTCCTTGCTGAAAAACAGACATGAAGGCTCAGCCATGAAACTCTCTCCCACTGAGAGGTTACTTTAAGATTCTTAATTTGTCACCTGGCCGTAGCAGAGATATCACTGGCCAGAAATGCAGATGGACAACTCAACATATCACCAAAGTGAGACCTGCATCCTGCACTTCTCTCACTCACTCTCAATACCCACGTTCCATTCTGTTTTTAGACCTCTGCATTCAGCCTAAGGACTAAGCTGGTTTCTCTGAGACATGAATCTGACCATTTCCTCAATTGCTGGCATTTTAACAAAGCTACCTTCCTTCCCCTACAGCTGCCTCTTGTGTGTTTGGCTTTCAGGCCTGCAGCCTGGCAGATGAACCTGTCAGTTACGTGAGCCTTCCGCCTGTTGAATATAAATTATTTTCTTAGTTGACCAAATATATATGGCTTTTATCTAAAACAAGGAACAATATTTCTAAGACAGCAGAGACCTCATTTGCACCCCATTTGTGATTTATTATCATCCCAATTTATCACTAGAATTTTCTGAAACAATGTAATAATGATGATTTCTACATTCTGTTATATTTTAATATTGATTTTACATATGTAAAAAGTGGAATAATAATATAATAAAGTCACCTGTACGTGATGCAACAAAGTCATGTGCCAATAAAAATGACAATGACGTTTCTATACCAGAAACACAAAAGTATAATTATTTCTTATTTGCCCGGCTCTGTATCCCAGAGTTGTAGAAATGAACCACAGCTCTTGAGATTTTTTTCTTTTGGTTTCTGAAAAAAAATAACCCAAATCTTTAATAGATATTTCCTAGGCCTGTGACTTTAAACTTTAAAGCTATATTAACCATGTAAAATTTAAGCTGAAGCCATTCTATGATAAATCCAGAAATAACACATCAATTCTTGCGTAAATAATGGATAATATTTAGTTATATTATAGCAATAAGGCAGCCCCTGAAAAAGAAAATAAAAGAATCAAATTTTAAGGAATTACAGTCTCAGAGAAATTATCAATGAATGATCAGTTTGGGAAGATAAATTGTAGCATTTATGTGAAAAACTATAATAGTCATTAAATCAAGTATTGAGACAGGCATTATATACAAGGCATGTTAGTAATCTAATTTAACTTAGGGTGCTGTCGTGTGTAGAGCCCAGAAAAATAGATCGCACACATGTCTTATTTAGGCTGATAATTATTTTAATGCAATGTAAAGTCAAGCGATAAATTGTCATAGGACTATTAATCTCAACAACAGATCTACTAATCTTACAGTTGTAAACACAACATAAACTCCAGGACGTGAGTAGTGATTAGCATGATAAATTTCTCATAAATCATAGTAATGCCACGTAAATCCCATTTGTGGACATGACCGCAGCATCTGATATTTCTAATATTGCTCATTGGAGAATTGAAGGAAATATTGAATGACCCAAGACTTTCCTAACAGCTTGATCGGCAGGTTTTACATCTCTTCAAAATTCAGAGATAGCTCTGCTATTATTTCAGAATAGCCAAATCCAAGCATATTATCTGATTTTAAATGAAAAAGTCAAGTTCCCATTTTAAGTTTAGTTAGCAATATGGTCACATTTTAAAAATACAAATGCAGGAGTCCCCAATGTAAACCTTCTAAGAAACTGATACTGGTAAACTATGAAATAAGGCAAAGCTATAATATAATTAGGAAAAGACAGAATAGTAATTTTGGTGGCTGCAGAGTGACCACAATTTCCTCCCACCTCTGTATGTGCCTTTGCATAGTGACTTCGCTGTTTGTTCATTTCAACAACAATGGAAGCCAATTTCTCCACTGCTGAGATATGGGTTCAACCTTGTGACTTGCACTGACCAAAGGGACATAGTAAACTTGTCACAAGCAGACACTTTGGAAGCACTCTCACTTTGAACTTTGCCCTTTCTTCCCACTGGAGAGCCCATTGTCACCACGAGATCAAACCTGGACTGACCTCCTTCAGGATGAGGGACCTGTGGAGAATAGAGGCACCTATCGCACTCGTCATAGCAACCTAGATGGGTGCCCGAAAACATAAGTTTTAGATCATTCAGGCCAGTCAGTTAGCCTAACCTAGAAAAACTGCCCAGCCAATGTCCACCATTAAGACCAATCAATCATCAATATTGACTTGAAGTCATTAAGTTTGGGGGAGATTTGTTTTGCAGTAAAAACAGAGTCAATCTTCATATATCTTTGTCTAGCTTTCATGCAACTAAACTCTTTCTAGAACTATGAGAACAACAAATAGTCTACACAACCTAACCTGGTCAAAGTGAAAAGTTAAATTTTATGTGACAAAATTGTAGATGGATATAAAAAGTTTCATTTATCAAAATTAACATATTTATGTACTTCCTAATAGAAACTATGTTATTGTCTATTAATTTCATGAATTCTGAAGTAATTTGTAAGATTAGATATTTGATAGACTACCCAATCACCCATCATTCTCAGTTAAATATAAGGCACTGAGAAATTGTAAAGTTAATTTTTCTGAAAGGGTCTTTTCCTAGAGTGGATGAACTCTCAAGATGTCACTTTGATAAACTCTGTTATTTGGCCTGGTCTGAGGTATTTTGATTCTACGTTCCTGATGTAGTATCTGAAGATCAGAAGAGGAAACCAATGTGGCACAGGTATAGGAAGGTGAGAGACGTGCTGTTGGAGATGCTGAAGGCAAACGGTGAAGAGAAGAAAAGGACAAGAATGACAGGGGTCCCCAGGGAAACAGCTCCAACAAAGAGAAGTGAGTGCCATAGGTCACCTGCAGACATTTGCACAACTTATCTTACATCTCTATTTTCCTACTTCAGGGTAAAGGATCCAAATGAAACTTTTGGATTCAAATGAAACTTAGACAAGGAATGGAGCAGAAAAGAAAGCAAAGAGCAAATGGCTTTTTTTTTTTTACCTGCACAGACAGGTACTACAGGGTAAAAGGCAGAATGACCAAAGCCACTACTTTATTTTTTTATTTTTGTAAACCTATTTTTTATTTTAGAATTGTGGGGTACAGTTAAGGGTTAGGTATACAAATATGCATCGTTCAGTCACCCTTGTTGATAAGGGGTGTCCCCCGTCCCCAGACAGATATTGACTACCATTAATCCCACCTCCCTTCCCCTCCCTGCTCCGCCCATAGTTTCCCACCACTATCAATCTTTTCTTGTAGTATTATGATAGATGTTCAAGGTCCACTTATGAGTGAGAACATGTGATACTCAGATCTTTCTTTCTGTGAGAGATCACTCAGTATTATAAACCCTAGTTCCATCCAGGTTGTTGCAAATTTCATGATTTTGTTCTTTTTTATGACTGCAGGAGGTATTACATTACTGGACCTCAAACTTTACTGTAAAGCCACTACTTTATAGTAGCTTGTTTTATAATACACTTCACACATACTCCCTAATGAGAAATGAAATAGCAGAGTTCTAATGAAACCTGAAATACACCAAGGGAAATAATGTTTGCACAAAGTTGAATTTTATAAAATAAGGAAGTGGTAAAGAGAAAACATGAATTTAACTTGAACATTTCATCAGAAAAAAAGAACAAATGTGGCTATAATTGATATTATTTTCCTAGTTATAATTAGAGCATCTGGAGTAACAAAGCAGTGTCTATGAGACACATCACAAAGCGTGGTGTCCAGTTCACTTTCCTGCTCATTGTCTCTCTCCTATTTCTCCATCATTTCAATTTCATAATTCATATTTTGTAGATGAGTTAAAAGATTAAGAACCATATGAATCAGGTTCAGTGGGGTGTCAGGGTCAAAGACACAGTTCACTTGCACAAAGTACATTTTATTTTTTATTGTCATGTCTTTGTTTTTTAAATTCGCATGCACTTTTATTTTGCTAATTAGAATGCTGTGCCATAAGTCATTATAACAGTGCCATCAATTAACCAAAACAACAAAGATGCTACCTAGAAAGATAATTCTAAATGTCAGTAATGCCTCCAGAATCCCTCTAACATGACCGAAGCCCATAAAATCTCACTTGTAAGACATAATGCCAGTAGTAAAACAAGAAGAGGGTCATAGAGCTGTTGTCATTCAACATGTCAAAATCTACCAGACACAGATCTTTAAAATAGATCCTTATATTCATTTCCTACAATAATTTTTCGATACGTATAATATATAAACAAAAATCTAAAGTTATAAAATATAAAAATTTGTAAAATGATGTGCCATTCCTGTTTATGTCTTTTTCTGAAAGAGTTTTTTTTAAAAAAAAAATTCAGTAACTCTAGGGGCACAAGGGGTTTTTGGTTATGTGAATGAATTTTATAATGGTGAAGAAGCCTGGCCTTTAAATGGACGCATCATCCAACTAATGCGCATCGAAAATGCTTATTTTAATAGTTCAGTCCTTTATTTGCACATCGTAGCATCCATAGAAAGAATCTAAGAATGAAATTCGTTTCCTTCCCCATCCACCATAACAGCACCTTGCCAACACCTCCCATATTTCTCATCTTTCCTCTCCTCTCTTCACTGCTTTTTTTCCTTTCCAGAGTTATTCATGTAGGCTGATTGAAACTTTCTTCAGCAAAAATGATCCTTTCCTTCTTGGGAGGAAATTAAATGTAGTTCATTTAAAGTTGTATTTTTTTCCTATACTTAACCTCATCATCTCATGTAAATTCTATTAACAAACTGGTGAGTAACTCCCCGTCTTTTTTTCATTTTTTCACAGAAAAGTACAGAAGTCAATATTCACATGGATGAAAGGATATTTTGGTTGTTCTTGAAAAGGAGGGAAAAGAAACAAAGAGGATGGACAAGAGAGCAAGAATGACTTGGGCATAGGGTAAAATGCATTTAAGTGAGAGAGACGTCTAATGATTCATTTAAAAATTGTTTGTATTACTGCAATGTAAACACTCTTCTTCCCCTTAAACCTAAGTTAGGTCTTTACACAATCAGACATCATTTGTGAATGTGTGTGTGCGTCTGCGTGTGCACACGCGAACATTTCAGGTGTTAGCACAGTGGGGGAATTCAGGAAATGACACAGGTCCCTGTTTGGGCAGATGATGTGGTGGAGGAGAGAGCTTTCACATGATGCAGAGGAACAATAGAAGAAGAATTCATTGGCGATGGGACATTGGAGCCAGAGGTGACCTTTGGATTGTGAAGCCTCTCTAAACATAGCAAGAACATGGAACCAACCGTGCTTGCCCATCAAAAGAAGACTGGATAGAAAAATGTGGTACATATGCACAATGGACTACTACACAGCCCTAAAGAAGAACAAAATCATGAACTTCTCAGCAACCTGGATGGAATTAGAGTCTATAATATTGAGTGATCTCTGACAGAAACAAAGAGCTGAGTATGACATGTTCTCACTCATAAGTGGACCTTGAATAACTACCATATTACTGTAAGAAAAGGATTGAAAGTGGTGAGAAACTGCAGGGAGGGGGTTGGAGAGGTGGGGAGGTGGGATTGACAGTAGTCGATATCTACCTGGGAAAGGGGGGCACACCTCATCTATAAGGGTAGCTGCACAGGGAATATTTGTATACCTAGCCCTGAATTGTACCCCACAATTTTAAATAAAAATTAAAAGGGGGGAGGAAGAACATCACTGGGTGTTCCATAGGACAGAGAGTGAGAGCTAAAACCAATTGTTTTAGTTTCCAAAGAGCAGGGCGATCACAGGCAACATTTGTGTTCATATAATGATAATATTGCGGGACTTAACATCTTCATCAAATTGGTGGAACTCAAACTCTATTGAATATAATTGAGTTTTTTGTTGTTGTTGTTTTGTTCCCTGGGGATTTCAGGCTCCTGACCAGTCTCAGTAAGTCTGTGATAAAAGTGACTCATTTTATCAGAGATGTGTTGATTAAAAGTACGTTCTGACTTACAGGAAGTTTCCAAATATTTCACAAGTATTTTCAATTGCTGTAGAGTGTGAACTTCTCTGTGAGCACATGCACTGTCATAAAATGTTTAAGCATTTTTTTCTGGATGCTTTATACCTGTCAGGCACAGTGGCAGCCAGTGGACAGGATATGTGGGGTTTTCCTCCCTTCGCGAAATTTAGAACTTTTGTGCTTTGTCGTTTGAAATTCAAAGAAGGCGTTTTATGTTCCTGCTGCAGAATCCATTATGTCTGACACCCACCTGAGAGAAGACATCAGGCCCTTAATGTAATCAGTATGCGATTTGTGTAGCTATTTGCTAGGGTAGTGAAAGGGTAGACAGGTTAGGCTAGGGAAAGTTTAGGGCTGTAGGAAAATTCCAGGCTTATCGACATCCGCATCACCCATTACAAACCATGCCTTAAAGCAAGCTGCTTAGCTCTAGGAAATGTCACACCTACCTGACTGTTAGACACTATCAAACACGCCTGCAGCACTATAATCCTTTTATTCGGGATGTCTGAAATCAAGAACTGGCCACCAAGGCAGGAACTAGCTTAGAGACCCGAGGAACATGCACATCAATAGCCAGGGTCATCCTAGGATAACCATGACCCACTTTACCTTCAGTATATGCTCATTATAATATCATTAGCATTGTGGTTTTACAAAATCTCCATCCATCAGGGAGTCATGACAGACCTGGTGTGGCTCTTTAGGGCCTGAAACTCCCCCCACCCAGCAGGAGGGAGGAGCAACAGAGATTCAGCCCTAAGACCACCCATTTCTAGGAAAAACCCACCCCAAAGCAACTCCTTAACATCCGTAAGAATAAAAGTTATAGCGCCACAATAGCTGGGAGCCGAAGCAGTCACTTTTCGAAGGTTGTTTCTATCCACTCTCTTTTTTGCTTAATAAAGCTACTTGCTTATCCTGCTTCTCTGCATGTTTGTTTGCGAATTCATTCCAAACAAGAACAGAAGAACCTGATGTCGACCATCTCATGCCAGGAAGTTCCCCTTTCCCAGGAACAGGAAGGATTCTCAAACTGTTGATCACAACACATAGGAGATGGATGAAATCTGTTTAGTGGGATATATATATATAGTGTGTGATGTGTGTGCGTGTGTGTGTGTAGATGATTAGGTTAGAATAGGACGCCTTGGCTAAAATATGCTAGATTAGAACATTTCCACGTGTCTCACATATTATGGTGCAAAATATGTTTCTTACTGTGAGTCAAAAATGTTGAAACCCACAGCGCTAATGCATGTGTTGCTTATTCACTTTCTGTGCTTGGCTCCCAGAGCTTTGGGCTTCTTTAGTCAATGTCACTCCTCATCATGACTTTGACAGCTCTCCCTTGGATAGTGAGGCTGGAAAAGTTAGATGGCCCCGTATAGCAATAGGCAGCATGCATACTCATGTGAGTTAGTGTGTTGGTGGAAGAGAGGAAATCCATCAGTGGGAGAAAAGTTTCCTTCAGCTTATCACAAGATGCCTCTCTCCACTCCCATTCGCTGACCAGGGGTCTCCATATATCTTGGGTCCATTTTTCATCTCCTCAGGAAATATTCTTACAGGAACAACTCATAAGCAAACCCCACACCATGACTTTCCTTCTTTCTTTCTTTCTTTCTTTCTTTCTTTCTTTCTTTCTTTCTTTCTTTCTTTCTTTCTCTCTCTCTTTCTTTCTCTCTCTCTCTCTCTTTCTTTCTTTCTTTCTTTTTCTTTCTTTCTCTTTTTTTTGAGTTGGAATCTCACTCCGTCACCCCGGCTAGAGTGCAGTGGCAAGCTCACGGTCACCCTAGTGTCGACCTGCTGGGCTCCAGCAATCTTTCTGCCTCAGCCTACCAAGGAACCCGAACTACAGGCGCATGCTATCACATCTTGCTATTTTTTGATTTATTGTAGATACGATGTCTCACCAAGTTTCCCAGGCTGGTCTCAAACCTGCGGGCTCAGGCAATCCACTCTCGTCGACCTACCAAAATGCTTGGATTATAGGCTGAGCCACCGAGAAGCATCCTAGAAACAGTCCAGAGTCTGTACCAGAAGAGGGGTCATACTTGATCCCTAAAGAACTACCCTCGCCCTTCTTCCGCAGGAGAGACTATGTTGACTCTGTCTCTGGAGATAGGGAGTCACAGGGGTCCAGAACGTGGTTCTCAGACTCAGGCACCTGCATTCTTGCCACTAAACTCTTTTTATTTTTTGGTATTCAGGGAAGTTCCTTCACCTCTTTGAGCTGCAGTGGGTTTCTCATCTATGATATGAATGCCATAATGTCTCCTTTACTTGGATTGCTATGGGGCATGGATGAGAAGGCAAGTCAGGCTCTTCACATGGCAGTTCATACCTGGAGAGTGCTTCATGCTGGGTAGCAGAAGCTTTCTGTGGTGAAGTAACAGGAATTCAGAACAGAATTACTTGCGCTCCCCAGGGCATATTGTTTTCACGTACGCAGAGATGTGGAATATTGACTGGCGTTTAAATTTGACTCTTTGCTTAATAAATATGTGTTCCATGTTCTCTGCAACGGACTGTCTAGAAATACCTGCTGTTGTATAGAAGGGTAGTTTCCCTCAACTGCCAATCCCACACCTTTCCCCTGATTGTTTCTCACTACTGCCAATCTCTTTCTTATAGCATTGTGATTGTTCAAGGTTCATTTATGAGTGAGAACATATGGAACTTTATACCATGTTTCTTTTAGCCATTTATGTGACAATATTCATTCTAGATTTTCCTCCATCTGAACAATCTTATCATTTGCTAATTTTTTTCCTCAGTTTCTTTGTAGCATCTCTCATGACAGGGCAGGATGCTCTCAGGAGATAGGGTGCGGTGTTCAGAACAAAAGAAGGAAATGCCCAAAGGTCTCTTGAGAAAACTGGGATCCTTGGAGTGTTTTCTTTTCGGTTTAGGAAAGAATGAACTGTGTTGGCCTCTGCCCCCTTCGGAGGATTTGGAAAGTTTCACTGGGTCATCCAGGCGAGGCTTTTGATGCTCCTCCTAGCACCATGTGGCTTTCACATCCTCTGCCCACGTTTGTCCAGTTTTCCTCCACAAAGCAAACATCAACCATTGGACATACAGCTCTAAGGAGTTCTAGAACTTTCTTCTGCAACGGCGTGTCACACACTGCATTTAGTGGCAGTGTGCATTTGATGAATCAAAGATGTATTCTCTGGCCACTCCGGGGCTTTTTCAGTATGTCCCCTGTTTCTTTCTTATTATATTATTCCAGAGAAAGGGAAAAACTTTTTAAATGTAAAACGAATGTCCTGGACAAAAGGAGGATGGATCAATTTCATGACACTAAAACGACTTCCATGTCAAAACATCTCTCCAGGAGTAAAATACAAAGAAAATGACGAATGGAAAAACACACCATTGCAATTTATAGCACATTTAAACGTTAATATCCCTAACACATAAAAAGCATCTAAATGTTGATAAGAATATGAAAAAATGATAAGGAAATAACAGGTGCTTCATAGAAAAAGAAGGACAAGTGGCCCCTAAACATATGAACAGGTGTTCAAGTTCCCTTGGATAGATAACCTTGAAAGACAGTGAGATGTCATTTCTTACTACTGGATCGTCAAAAATCCCCAAACTTAACAATTTAGGTTAAATCTCTTGCATCTGCTTCCATCAGTTGCTGCTACTTGTCCTTGTGTTCATCTGAAAGAACTAGTAAGTCAGGACCTCTCCAGGTAGACTAACATCCATCTGAGAGCAGAGCTACAGGTGTGGGAGGCC
>NW_007185297.1:0-1219 GCF_000164805.1 Carlito syrichta
CCGTTCCATTCTACTCCACCCAAGTCCAATCAATTCCTCTCCATTCCATTCTTTTCATTTCTATTTCATTCCTCTCCATTCTATTCCATTCCATTTCTCTCCATTCCATTCCTCTCCATTCCATTCCATTCCATTCCATTCCTTTCCATATCATTCCATTCCTCTCCATTCCTTTCCATTCCTCTCCAATCCATTCCATTGATTTAGTCTCCACTCAATTCCATTCCTGTCCATCACATTTCATTCCATTCCTCTCCTTTCAATTCTGTTCCATTCCATTCCACTCCACTCCATTCCCTGCCAATCAATTCCATTCCATTCCACTGTATTCCAATTCACTACTCACCATTTCATTACAATCCCTTCCGTTCCATTCCATTCCGTTTCATTTCATTGTATTCCATTCTTCTCCATTCCATTCCGTTTCATTCCATTTTCTCCATTTCATTCCATTCCTCTCCATACCTCACCGTTCATTCCATTCCATTTCATTCCATACCATTCATTTCATTCCATTCCTCCCATTTCATTCTTCTCCATTAAATTCTATTCTATTCTTTCCATTTCATTCAATTCCATTCCTCTCCATACCATTCCATTCCTCTCCATTCCATTCTATTCCATTGTTACCCATTCCCTATCACTCCATTTCATTCTATTGTATTACTCTCCATTCCATTCCATTCCATTCCATTCTCTCTAGTCCACTCCATTCCATTCCTCTACATTCCATTCCATTGCATTCCACTCCATTCCATTCCACTCCATTCCTTTCCATTCCATTTCTCTCCATTGCACTCCCTTCCATTCCACTCTTCTCCATTCCATTCAATTTCTCTCCATTCCGTTCCTCTTATTTCATTCCCTTCCATTTTATTCCATTCCATTCCACTCCATTATTTTCCTCTCCCTTCCACTCTTTTACATTCCATTCAAAACCTCTCCATTCGCTACCATTTTATTCAGCTCCATTCCATTCTATTCCTCTCCATTCCATTCCATTCTATTCCTTTCCTCTCCATTCCATCCATTCCATTCTTCTCTTTTCCATTTCCTTCCATTCCATTTCATTTCTCACGATTCTATTCTGTTCTTCTTCACTCCATTCCATTCCATTCCATTCCATTCCATGCCATTCCATTCCATTCCATTCCTTTCTATTGAATTCCATTCCATTCCATTCCATTCCTCTCCAGTCTATTCCTCTCCATTCCATTCC
>NW_007185298.1:0-940 GCF_000164805.1 Carlito syrichta
GACTAAGCTCCAGAAGCATAGCATCATGAGTGGAAGTCCCGAAGAATGTTTATACTTGACAACAAACAGGGCTATAGATTGGCACTGTTACATTCTGAAACAGCTTGTATACCAGAGAAAAACCTGTCTGGAATTAAATTTAAAGTCTTTCATTTCCTCATTCAAAATTAATGTTCAAAATACAGCAACTAGATCATAGGCAACAACTTAAGATGCTAGAACAGTCTAGAAAAAACGTACTCCATTTCTCTTCCTTGCTGTGCACCTCACCTTTCCCATTCACTTGACTGAACAATGAAATTAGGCCTGTTTCATTCTTTTTATAGCTGATTTTACAGCCCAACTCATCATTAAAACTATTTCTTTTTTCACCACATCCTCTCCAGCGTCTGTTATTTTTTGAGTTATTGATTATGGCCATTCTGACTGGAGCAGGTGGTATCTCAGTGTAGTTTTAATTTGCATCTCCTTGATGATTAGTTAGATTGAACTTTTCTTTCTTTCTTTCTTTCTTTTTTTGAGTTGGTGTTGCACTCTGTCGCCCAGACTGGAGTGCAGTGGCCTTTGTCAGACATGGAGTTGGCCAATACTTTTCCCAATTTGTGGGCTGTCTCCCTGCTCTCTTGATGGTTTCTTTGGCTTTGCAGAAGCTTGTCAGTTTAATGAGGTCCCACTTGCCTATCTTATCTCTTATGGCCCGTGCGTTTCAGGTTTTGTTCAGGAATTGGATGCCAGTTCAAATTTCCATAAGGGTGTGTCCTGCATTTTCTAAGGTTCTTATAGTTTGAGTTTTTACATTTAGGTCTCTAATCCATTGCATCTATCGTAATACTATAAGTAAAAAATCTACAATGGTGGGAATCTATGGGGGGGGACAGGGAGGGCAAGGGTGGTGGGATTAACGGTAGTCAATATCTGTCTGGGGGTAGGGGGATACCCC
>NW_007185299.1:0-764 GCF_000164805.1 Carlito syrichta
TGGGGGCCAAAACGCTTGACTATTTTGGAGACATCTCGCTAAGATAAGGTCTGTCCATGTCGCCCGGGTTGGTCTCTGACCCCTGGGCTCAGGCAGCCTCCCACTTTGGCCTCCCAGCGTGTGGGGCTGATGGCCGTGCACCATGGTGCTCAGCCTGGACTCACACATTCTGTCAATGGGGGCTACACAAAGCAAAGCCCTGGGGTGGAGGAAAACACTCCCGTGTAGCTGGGAACGCAGGTGCCACTATGTGCGACTCCAGTGTTTGCGTTCTGGGGAGCGACGAGATCTCGTTACTTGGCCCAGGCTGGTCTTGAATTCCCGGGCTCCAGCAGTACCCCACCTCGGCCTCTCAAAGACACAGCCCGATTGTCTGATGATCCACCATCTTTTGGGAACTTTAGGCCCAAGGCTGGGGCCTCCTTCCCAAATGATCTCTGTCTGTTCATGATGATCCCAACTCCATCCACAATTGGATGCTCTTCTTTCCTTCCTTTTTTTGAGTCGGTGTCTCACTCCATTGCCTTGCCTGCCAGGAGGTGGCTCATTCCCATCCACAGAAGTCTTGGCACTCCGGGCTCTGACAATCCTTCCCCCACCCAGCCTTCTGAGGAACCAGAATGTCAGAGGCATGCCACTATGCCTGGTTGATTTGGGATGGAGAGTAGAAACAAGAACTTGCTGAGTTTCCCGGGCCCGTCTTGAATCCATGGGCTCAAGGCTTGACCTCCCAAAGTGCTGGGATGATGAGACTGAAACCATAA
>NW_007185300.1:0-2467 GCF_000164805.1 Carlito syrichta
CTTTACTAGCTGGCCAGCTGGCTAGCCAACTGAATTAATTTCCTAGCTACCTAGCTAGCCAGCAGTCCAGTCAGCTAACTTAACTAGCTGACTTAATGAAGTAGCCAGCTGGTTAGCCAGCAGACTTAACTAGCTACCCTCCTAGCTAGACAGATTGATAGCCAGCTGACTTAATTAGCTGACACAACTACATAGCTTGATGGCTAGCAAGCATATGTAACTAGCTACATACCTACATAGCCCTCTGGCTTCCAACTGATTTAACTACATAACTACCTAGCTAACATGCTGTCCATCGAGCTGAATTAACTACGTGATTTAACAAGCTAGCCAGCTGGCTAGCCAGCTGATTTAACTAGCTAGGTACCCTGCTAGGTAGCTGGCTAGTCAGCTGACTTAAATAACTGATTTAACTAGCTAGATGCCTGTATAACCAGCTGACTTAACCAGCTGCTTTACTAGCCAGCCAGCTGGCTGGCCAGCTGACTTAACTAGCTGACTTAACTAGCTAGCCATCTGGCTGGACCACTGACTTAACAGGCTGACTTAACTAGCAAGCCAGCTGGCTGGCCAGCTGAATTAACTACCTGACTTAACCAACTTGCCAGCTGGATAGCCAGCTGACTTAACTCGTTAGCTACCTAGCTAGCCAGCTGAGAAGTCAGCTGATTTAACTAGCTGACAAAGTAGCTAGCCAGTTGGTTATCCAGCTGATGTAACTAGCTTCCTACCTAGCTAACCAGCTGGCTAGCCAGTTGACATAACTAGTTGATTTAACCTGATAGTCAGCTGGCTCAGTCAGCAGAATTAACTAGTTAGACAGCTGGCTAGACAGCTGACAAAACTAGCTCTCTACATAACTAGCTAACTGGCTAGCCAGCTGACTTACCTAGCTGACCTAATTAGCTTGCCAGCTGGCTAGCCAACTGACTTAAGTAGCTCACTACCTAGCTAGCCAGCTGGCTAGCCAGCTTGAATTTACTAGCAGACTTAAATAGCTGGCCTGTTTGCTACTCAGCTGAATTAAATAGCTTGCTATATATCTAGCCAGCTAGCTACCTAGCTGACTAAACTAAGATGACTTAACTAACTAGCCTTCTGTGTAGCCAGCTGACTAAATTAGCAAGTTATACAGCTAGCCAGTTGGCTAGTCAGCTGACTTAACTAGGTGATTTACTGGCTAGCCAGCCTACTAGACAGCTGACTTAACTATCTAGCTACCTAGCTAGCCAATGGTCTAGTCAGCTGACTTAACTAGGTGACTTAACTAGCTAGCATGCTGGCTAGCAGGTTGACTCAATAGCCTAGGTACCTAGCTAGCCAGTTGGATAGCCAGTTGACTTCACTACCTAGCTATCTATATAACCCACTAGCTTGCCAGCTGACTTATCTACCTAGTTACCTCAGTAACCAGCAGACTAGTGAGCTGACTTAACTAGGTTACTTAACTATCTAAATGGCTAGCCAGCTGACTTAACTAGGTAGCGACGCAGCTAGGCTGCTGGCTATCCAGCTGACTTAACTCGCTGACTTAACTACCTAGCAAGCTGACTTAAGTAGCTGAGTTAAGCAGCTAGCGACCTAGCTACCCACCTGACTTCCATAGCTGGCTTAGCTAGCTAGCTATATAGCTAGCCAGCTGACTTAACTAGCTGACTTAACTAGCTACCTAGCTACCATAAATACCTGACTAATATATCTAATATATCTAGCTTTCTAGCTAGTCAGCTGACTTAACTAGCTGAAATAACTATCTAGCTTGATGGTTAGCCATCTGACTTAACTAGATTTTTAACTAGCTAACAACCTGGATAGTAATGAGCTGTCTTTACTTGCTAGCCTGTTGGTTGGCAGGTGACTTAACAAGCTGACTTAATTTGTTAGCCAGCTTGTTGCCAGCTGACTTAACTAGTTGACTTAAACTAGCAAGCTTCCTATCCACCTCTCTTAACTTGCTAGCTAACTACATAGCCAGCAGGCTAGCCAAATGACTTAACAAGCTGACTTGAACAACTATCCTACTGGCTAACAAGCTGACTTATCTAGCTAGATACCTACCTAGCCAGCTGGCTAGACAGCTGACTAAACTAGCTGACTAAATCTGCTGATTTAACTCGCTGACATCACTAGCTAGCCAGGTAGTTAGCCAACTGACTTAACTAGCTCGCTACCTAGCTAACCAACTGACTAGCCTGCTTACTTAAGTAGCTGACTTAACTAGCAGCTGCTTGCTTGCCAGCTGACTTAAATATTTAGCTCACTATCTAGCTACCTAGTGAGCCAGCTTGCTTAAATAGTTAGCTAACTAGCTAGCTACCTAGCTAACAAGCTGACTTAAATAGTAAGCTGCCTTGTGAGCTAGCTGACTTAATCAGTAGATAACTAGTTAGCTTAATCATTATATACGTGTTAGCTAGGTGACTTAATCATCTGACTAATCTCGTTAGCTAATGAGCTGGCTAGCTGA
>NW_007185301.1:0-802 GCF_000164805.1 Carlito syrichta
CTTATATCAGCTTAACTTCAATTAACTTAAAAAAACTCAGCTCGGTCGGTGACCGTCGCCGCCGACGGCGGGGACCGGCCGGCGGTCCCAGCGGGCTCAAGCCTGTCGGCTTCGCAGCGTCGGGCCGAGCTGCGGCGGAGAAAGCTGCTCATGAACTCGGAACAGCGCATCAACCGCATCATGGGCTTCCACAGGCCCGGGAGCGGCGCGGAAGAAGAAAGTCAAACAAAATCAAAGCAGCAGCAGGACAGTGATAAACTGAATTCTCTCAGCGTTCCTTCAGTTTCAAAGCGAGTAGTGCTGGGTGATTCGGTCAGTACAGGAACAACTGACCAGCAGGGTGGTGTGGCCGAGGTAAAGGGGTCCCCACTGGGAGACAAATTGGACTCTTTGATTAAACCACCTGAGTGCAGTAATGATGTCAATCTTGAGCTCCGGCAGCGAAACAGAGGGGACCTGACATCAGACACCGCCCAGAGGGGTTCCCGCCATGGCCTAGAACAGTACCTTTCCAGATTCGAAGAAGCAATGAAGTTAAGGAAACAGCTGATTAGTGAAAAACCCAATCAGGACGATGGAAGTACAGCAGAAGAATTTGACTCTTTTCGAATATTTAGATTGATGGGATGTGCTCTTCTTGCTCTTGGAGTCAGAGCTTTCATTTGCAAATACCTGTCCATATTTGCTCCATTTCTTACTTTACAACTTGCGTACATGAGACTATACAAATATTTTCCCAAGGTGAAAAGAGATAAAGACACAGTACTACAGCTGCACTTCTGTTATCTGGAATTCCTGCTGA
>NW_007185302.1:0-796 GCF_000164805.1 Carlito syrichta
GGTTAAGTCATTTAACTAAACTTATAGATTATAGTATAGTGTTAAGTTGATAATATTAATTGTTAAAAATATTGGAAATCAGTGAACTTGGATTGAACCTAGAGTTAACTCAGGAAAGTTTTTTGTATTAATCAGGGTATAGAGCAAAGAGTATAATATGAATGATTCATTGAACATTATGGAAAACACTTTGAACGATTTGTATTGAAATTATGCACCTGTGACCTTAATGTAAGCACGGCAGGCATCATGGAATTTGAATTGTTTGCTTGGAAATTGCAGATCTCGTGGTGGTCTTGTGATGCATAGTTTGTAAAGCACAAAACTTGTACGCCCCCAGTGAGTGATTATCACATTGCTGGAGGGTATAGAAAATGGTATATAAGTTGGAAAATGTTTGAATAAAATCGGCTCCAGTCCTGATCAGGCTGTTCCCAGAAGATCTGCCTCCGAGTGGTCTTCTCGCTGTCCAGATTCTCTGGTGCGGGTCCTAACCCACCCTTGGTCAGTGCTGGTCACCGACAGTGCGCGCCTGTAATTCCGGCTACTAGGAAGGCTGAGGTGGAAGGATCACCGGAGCCTAGTAGGTAGAGGCTGCGGTGGCCGGGAGCGGCCACTGCACTCCAGTCTGGGTGACAGAGTGAGACTCCAACTCAAAAAAAAAAAAAAGAAAGCATCTGGCAGTAATGAGAAACTGTCAGGGGAGGGGAAGTGGGATAGGCAGCTGAGGGAAACTGCTAGGGGAGGGAGGGGCATACCTCATCAACAAGGGTACCTGCATAATTAATGTTTGTAT
>NW_007185303.1:0-4283 GCF_000164805.1 Carlito syrichta
CAACAGAAGTAAAACCAATCCCTTTACCCCTGAATAACAGAATTAAAGAAGACGGTGACGTGGAGGGAAGGAAAAAGTAGGGAGGGGGAAAAACCGCACAGATGAAGAAAAACCAAAAGAAGAATATCAGTCTCACACAGACCCCTGGGAGGTCAGACACTGAGAAAACAGATTCTGGAACACAAACAATGAAGAGCCCCAGAATGACTGGTCACATGCAACAAACCCAGACATCAAGACATTAATGAGAGAATTTAAAAAACTGAGGAGAGACAAGAGGAAAACAGGAACGAGCTGATGTCAGAAATGACAGCAGTAAAGAATACTGTGATGGAAATGAATAACAGGCTAATAAGCATGGAAAGCAGAATCACCTCAGAGCTCGAAGACCAAAACAGAGAATAAACCCAAACTGTCAAAAGCATAGAAAAGAAACTCAAAAAGACAGAACAAAATCTGCAAGAGATGAATGATCACTTCAAGAGACCAAACCTAAGAGTAATTGAGGTTCGTGAGGCAGAGAGAGAAACAGAAGCCACACTGGAACAAACATTTCATGAAATCATTCAAGAAAACTTCTCTCATCTCATCAAGGATGAAAAAATTCAAACACAAGAGATTCAGAGAACCCCTGCAGGACAACAAATGAGAAGACCAACTCCCAGACACATAATAATTCATCTAAACAAAGTAGCTATAAAAGAAAAAATCCTAAAGGCAGCAAGAGAAAAAGGCCAGACTACTTATCAGGGAAGACCAATTAGAACAGCAGCAGACTTATCCACAGAGACCCTTCAGGCTAGGAGAGCCTGGAGCCCTATCTTCAAAGTTCTAAAAGATAAACAATTTTAACCAAGAATAACCTACGCAGGCAAACTAAGCTTCATTAGTGATGGAGAATTGAAATCTTTTCCAGATATCCAATCCCTAAGAACCTACACTGCCACCAGACCACCTCTACAAGAAACACTTAAGAAAGTACTGAACACAGAAGAAAAAAAAAAGAACAACAACATTCTTCACAAGAGTACAGGCAAAAGATTAAAAACACACATGAACCAACTCCAGAACCCAAAGAAAGACAACAAACAAACAGGAACAACTCTGTAAGAACCTTATGACACAGATCAACTCTTGCATTTCACTTATTAGCCTAAATGTGAATGGACTAAATGCACCACTGAAAAGACATAGAATGGCAAAATGGATAAAATATCATCAGGTAACAATCCATTGCCTTCAAGAGACTCACCTCAATAGAAAGGACACCCACAGACTCAAAGTAAGAAGATGGGAAACAAACTTTCAGGCGAACGGAATACAAAAGAAAGGAGGAGTAGCAATCTTAATTTCAGACAAAATACCCTTCCAGCTACTAAAAATCAAAAAAGATACAGAAGGCCACTAGATAATGATAAAAGGCTCAATCCATCAACAAGAAATATCTATCCTAAACATATATGCACCCAACATAGGTGCGCCAACTTTCATAAAGCAACTTCTAGGAAAACTAAAGAAAGATATTGACTCTAACACCATCATAACTGGGGACTTTAATACCACACTCACAACCCTAGAGAGATCATCAGGACAAAAAATCAGCAAGGAGATCCGGAACCTCAATGAGACTCTGGACCAAATGGACTTAATTGATACCTACAGAACACTCCATCCAAAGACAACAGAATACACATTCTACTCATCACTGCATGGAACGTATTCTAAGATCAACCATGTAATTGGCCATAAATCAAGCATAAGCAAATTTAAAAGGTCTGAAATTCTACCATGCACCTTCTCAGACCACAGTGGAATAAAAATAAACATCAACACCAACAAAGTCCCCCCCAAAACCCACAAAGACATGGACACTAAACAGCATGATGCTAAACAACTCCTGGGTCAGTGATGAAATCAAAACAGAGATCAAAAGATACCTGGAAACAAATGAAAATGAAGAAACATCTTGCCAAAATCTCTGGGACACCTTGAAAGCTGTAGTAAGAGGGGAATTTATATTCCTACATACACACATAAAGAAAATGGAAGGAACACAAATTAACAACCTAGCAAGCCACCTAAAGAAGCTGGAAAAGCCAGACCACAAAAACCCTAATTTCAGCAGAAGAATCCAGATCACCAAAATAAAAGCCCAAATCCAGGACATGGAAGACAAAAAGATAATACAAAAAATCAATGAAACAAAAAGCTGGTTCTTCAAAAGGATAAACAAGATCAATGGTCCCCTAGCTAGGCTGACCAAGAAAAAACGAGAAAAAAACCAAATAAGCACAATCAGAAACACAAAGATGAAGTCACATCTGACCCTGAAGAAATACAAAAGATCACTAGAGACTACTATGTATACTTGTATGGAAACAAACTTGAAACCTTAAGGAAATGGAGGACTTTCTGACATCACACAACCTACCTAGATTGGAACAAGAAGAAATTGAGACCCTAAATAGACCAATAACAATCAAAGAAATCGACTACGTAATAAGAAAACTTCCTACAAAAAAAATCCCTGGTCCAGATGGCTTTCCAGCAGAATTCAACAAGACATTTAAGGAGGAGCTGATACCAATCCTACTGAAGGTATTCCAGGCGATTGAAAAAGATGGAACTCTCCCCAAATCATTTTACGAAGTCAACATCACATTGATACCCAAGCCAGGTAAAGATCCAACAAAGAAAGAGAACTACAGGTCAATATCTTTGATGAACATAGATGCTAAAATTCTTAACAAGATCCTAGCAAACTGAATTCAGCAATACATCTCAAAAATCATCCATCATGACCAAGTAGGCTTCATTTCTGGGATGCAAGGCTGGTTCAACATTTGTAAAACCATAAATGTAATTAAATACATCAACAGAAGTCAAAACAAAAACTACATGATTATATCATTAGATGCTGGAAAAGCTTTTGATAAAATCCACCTCCCCTTCTTGATAAAAAACCCTTGAACATCTAGGCATATGGGGAACATACCTCAAAATAGTAAAAGCCATCTATGAGAAACCCACAGCCAGCATACTCCTAAATGGACAAAAATTGGAACCATTTCCCCTGAAAACTGGAACAAGACAAGGATGCCCACTCTCACCCATCCTGTTCAACATAGTATTGGAAGTCCTGGCTCGAGCAATCAGAGAAGAGAAGGTAATCAGCGGTATCCAAATAGGAAAAGAGGAAGTCAAGTTATCTCTCTTTGCAAATGATATGATTGTGAACCTTGAAAACCCAAGAGAATCTGTCCAAAACCTCCTTACACTGATGAAGGCCTTTGGCAAAGTCTCAGGATACAAAATAATTGTACAAAAGATAATCGCATTTCTCTACACCAATAATAAACAAACAGACACCCAAATAAAAAACACAATTCCATTCACAATAGCCACAAAAAAATGAAATACCTTGGCATCTTCCTAACCAGAGATGTGAAAGACCTTTACAATGAAAACTACAAAACACTGCTCAAAGAAATCAAAGATGACACAAACAAGTTGAAAAATATCCCATGCTCATGGATCAGACAAATCAACATTGTGCAGATGTCCATCTTACCTACGGCAATCTACACATTCAATGCAATACCCATCAAATTACCAGCAGCATTCTTCTCAGACCTAGAAAAAACAACACAGGAATTCATATGGATACACAAACGTCCAAGAATAGCCAGAACAATCCTCAGCAAAAAAAAAACAAAGCAGGTGGTTTCACATTACCAGACTTCAAACTTTACTATAAAGTTACAATCATCAAAACAGCTTGGTATTGTTATAGGAACAGGCATATAGATCAATGGAATAGAATTGAGATTCCAGAAGCAAAACCTCAATTTCTCAACCAACTCATCTTCAACAAAGCCTCCACCACCTACCACTGGGGAGAGGAGAGCCTATTCAGTAAATGGTGCTGTGAAAACTGGCTGACCACATGCAGAAGATTGAAACAGGAACCCTATCTATCCCCATGCACAAAGGTTAACTCCAAATGGATCAGGACCTAAATGTAAAACCTCAAACCATAAGAACCTTAGAAAATGAAGGAAATACCCTCATGGAAATCAGAACTGGCATCCAATTCCTGAACAAAACCCGAAACCCACAGGTCATAAGAGAGAAGATAGACAAGTGGGACCTTATTAAACTGACAAGCTTCTGCAAAGCCAAAGAAACCATCAAGAGAGCAGGGAGACAGCCTACAGACTGGGAAAAAATATTTGCCAACACCAGGTCTGACAAAGGCTTAACATCCTGGATCTACAAGGAAG
>NW_007185304.1:0-831 GCF_000164805.1 Carlito syrichta
CCACTCACAGCCACCACAGTCTTGACCTATTGGACTCAGGTGATCTTTCTGCCTCAGCCTCCAAGTAGCTGAAAATACAGGCACAGACCACCACACTCAGCTAATTCTTTTGACTTATTGTAGAGACAAGGTCTCACCAAGATGCCCAGGCTGGTCACAAATCCCTGGGCTCAGGCAATCCTCTCACTTCTGCCTCCCAAAATTCTGGAATTACAGGCATAAGCCACTATGCCCAGTTAGTTTTGGTTATGTTTTTTAAGTAAAGCTTGGGCTGGTAGATTGAATTCAGGGTATACAGGAAAGAGAGGCATTAATGAGACCTCCCTGACTTGAACTATTAAGTGAAGTTGAACACTGGGAATATAGTAATAAGTTTGGATCTTTTTTAGAAAAGATACTTATCAGACAGCCAAATGGAGACATAAAGTACACAAAAGGAAATTTTTTTAAATTGAGAAATAATCCCTCTACTTAAAAACAAACATCTGCTAACATTTCCTTTGAAACTAATTAGATAAATTTGAAAAATAACTTTCTCCAAATAATTTTTTGAAGTGACTTTATATAAACATAAATATCTCAAAAATCAAATAGAAATACAGTGTAAAGCAAGAGTCCCCACTGATCATAGTCATTTGACATCCAAAGCTTTCTCTGAATAATCTAAAAATTATCTCTAAATACTAGTAACATGTGAGATATTTTTATCCCTAAAATATTAAATTAAATTTTCTACTATAGCAAGTCAAGATGCTATGTAAACTGACCACTATACCAAGTGACAAATTAGTTATTTATCACTTAGATCATAAATGCTCAGCATTTTACAAA
>NW_007185305.1:0-1101 GCF_000164805.1 Carlito syrichta
CCTCCCGGGCCACCCTGGGCCAGTTAGTCCCCAACCTCCAGCACAGGCAAGGAGTCCTGCCCTGCTTCTGCTGCTGCTCTCCACTCCTGCTGCAACACGTTCCTGACCCAGCCCTTCCACTTCCCCAGGCCTAGACAACCCAGAGGCCACTGGAAGGTCCTCTACTCTCTTCTGAGACAGCCAGGGGTAGTGTGGGGAGTGACAACCACTGCTCAGGCCCACCCACAGATCCCCACCCTCTGCTTCCCTCTCTGGGGGCCTGAAGTCCCACAGAATCAGGGAGATTCCCATTTTTCAAGCCGGAGGACAGACACCAAAACATCTATAACTAGTGACAATGATGCCCACAATAGTCATTACTAATTACCAGCTCTGAAGGCAGGCTTGATTTCTCTGCTAGGAGTCAAGTTTACTGTTGGGAGCCGGCCATAGAGGCCCACTGAATGTTAGGGATCAGGGAGGGCCATGGACCCCGAGACCACTAGGATGTGTTCGGGAGCCACTGACCCCATTTTTCTCCTTCTTTCACCATGTAGCGCAAGTAACCTACTGCTGATCTAAGCTGAAGGCTCTGTGACTGTGACAGGCGTGGCTCACTCTAGAAACTCATTGTTCCTGTTTCCCATAAACTGTGGTTTTGGCTTACATATTAGATATAATTCAAACTCAGGTCACATTTGGGAGCCTTTTACATGGTGCAAGCCTCTTTGTAAGGTTTAAAAATATATTTGTAGAATTAGTATATACTTATGGACAGCTGTTTTCAGCTTTAGATAGTATAGATGATTATCTAGAGATACCAGAAATGGCCCAGCACAAACTTTGGACTGGGCCACATTCCTGAGGGCCCAGCGTGTACTTTGGACTGGGCTGCCATCTTTTAGACTGGCTTCAGCTACAGTTAGTGTAGGGTTTTCCTACTTATTGTAGAAATTGAATTTATTTTATTCATAGTAAGTATTGTAAAATAGGTCATGCTATGTCAGGGAATTATGTTAGTTCAAGCATGATCAATCATGATATTTTGAGGTTTAATAAGAATATAGTTAACTTTAGAAATATCATTGTCTCCATTTTCTACTATTGTGGTTTTGGGCCTTA
>NW_007185306.1:0-1287 GCF_000164805.1 Carlito syrichta
CTGGTATTGGTGGGTGCTGCCCGTGATTGACAGAAACCCACGTAATGGGTCGAGTGAAATGTTAGATAAGTTAGGTCCATACAGTCTCGGCTTATGAAGTAACCTGGGCCGGCAGACAAAGGGTTACATTATCCCTTTTAGTTTACCGATCCAGCCCAAGGCTTAAGTAGGAAAGCTTGTTTGCTTAACTTTTGCATAGTCATTATGGGACAACAAAAGCCAAACTTAACAAAGTTTTAAATATGAATGCTGCAAACACATACAGTGAATGTGGGGTAGAAAATCATATACTAATTCTGGGAATTTATAATAGCAAGCTTATAATAGCAAGGCAGTTACTTTTATAAAGGTCTTTGTTCCCTGCAGGTTTACATAGCCACTGCTGTAAATTATCACTGAGATATAAAGCCCACCTAGAGAGGAGGTGGCTCCTCTAAGTCTGGTGCCACCTTGTAGGAATGTTTGAAAGAGGCTTATCGCTTTATCCTTTACATCCCGTTGTAAAAGCATAAGTTAGCCTACTGGTTTGGGTTTGACAATGCTTAACCCGAGGATTCTAAATACAAACACTGCTTAAAACCCGACATATGCCTAATTCTACGGGGTCTGAGGTAGGATTCAAAGTACTAAGATTTCATAAAATACATGAGGTAGTCATAAAATACATGAGGTAGGAATACACAAAATATATAGTAAACATGAGGTGGGGATATATGAAATATAGTGAACTAAACGCTGCTTTTACAGCAAATAAGTTTCTTGGTTTCTTGGGTCTCTCAATAGCATGCTCTTAACCTAAATCTATTGTTGTCCTCTCAAATACAAATGAACTCAGCCATGTATTTGAGCAAGCTGTCACAGCAAAGAGGTTTCCAAAGCTTTTTGATTAAAAGGTGCTTGAATGTATGCATGATCAATATATGGGCTGATGTTTTATTTCAGCAAATATGAAGATGTATTATCCCTTGAGGTTTGTTTTTAACCTCACTTTCACCTCCATTAATATTAACTCTTTAGGTCAGTAAATCTTGATATTCACTTCAACAGAAGCCAATATATTCAGATTATGAGTTATTAAACTTGGCTAACCTGAAAAATTGTGTGAATATTTTTTTTTTACTACAGAAAATAAAGACTTCTTTTTTCTCCTCTTTTTTCTTCAGACTCTCTTTATTTTTTGAGTTGGAATCTCACTCTGTCACCCAGACTGGAGTGCAGTGGCTGCTCCCGGCCACCACAGCCTCGACCTGCTGGGCTCCAGCGATCCTTCCACCTCAGCCATTCGAG
>NW_007185307.1:0-704 GCF_000164805.1 Carlito syrichta
CTATCCAGCTGGCTAGTTAGTTAAGTCAGATAGTTCAGACAGCTGGCTTACCAGCTTGCTAACTAGGTAGCTAGCTAGTTATGTCAGCTGTTTAGCCAGCTGGCTAGCAAGTTAAGTCACCTAGTTAAGTCAGCTGAACAGCAGCTGGCTAGCTTTGTAGCTTGCTAGTTAAGTCAGGTTGGTAGACAACTGGCTAGCTAGACAAGTCACCTAGTTAATTCAGCTGGATAGCCAGCTGGCTAGCTATGTAGCACGCTAGTTAATTCAACTGGCTAGGAAGCAGGCCAGCTAGTTAAGACAGCTAGTTAAGTCAGTTGGCTAGCAAGCTTACTGGCTAGGTTATGATCTATTTAAGTCTTTTGGCTAGTAAGCTGGCTAGCTAATTATGTCACCTAGTTAAGTCAGCTGGCTATCAGGTGACTAGAAAGGTACAGAGCTAGTTAAGTCAGCTGCCTAGCCATCTGGATATCTAGTTAAGTCAGCTAGTTTAGTCACCTGACTGGCCAGCTGTCTAGCTCGTTAATCAACTAGTTAAGTCAGCTGGCTAACCAGATGGCTAGCTAGTTAAGTCAGCCCTTTACATCAGTTGGTTAGCCAACTTGCTAGCTAGTTAAAAAGTGGGTTAAATCAGATGGCTAGATAGCTGGCTAGCTAGTTATTACAGATAGAAATGTCAGCTGGCTAGCTAGGTAGATAGCTAGTTA
>NW_007185308.1:0-731 GCF_000164805.1 Carlito syrichta
AAGGTAACAATGTTTTTCTACAAGTTGTGAAATTCACATCAAGTGACATGAAATTGGTTGTAAAAAACCTCACAAAAGTTGGTTGGCTGGTCATTATCATTAATAAGTTTGATTAGGCAACCTCACAACTACAATTTGTATTGCTTTAGTTTTTTTTTTCTCCAGAGGTGGGTCTCACTGTGTTGCCCAGGCTGGTCTCAAAGTCCTGACATCAAACTATTTTCCCACCTTGGCCTCCCAAAATGCTGAGATTACAGGCATGGGCCATTGTGCCCAGCCCAGACTTTTTTGTTTTTTTTTTAAATAAAGGTTGTTTTTGTTTTATTTTGTTTTTAAGCAGTTATGAAGTCTCATTCTGTTGTCCAGGTTGATCTCAAACTCTGGCCTCAAGCAGTCCTCTAGCCTCAGCCTCCCGGAATTGCAGGTGTGAGCCACAGTGCCTGACCTGTTGTAGACTTTCAGGGGCTATGGCTGAAGTCTGGAGACAGGGCCAGGTATGGCTTGGGCAAGTTGGAGCTCTTGAGTCACTTCTGAGTAACCAGCCACCCCAACAGCATCCAGCAGATGTCTGGAGTCTCAACCTTCCACTGGTGTCTTTCCATAGGTGCCTGCTATTGTCTGCAGGTCTTGCAGCCCTGACTTGTTTGAACCTCACAGAATCCCGTCGAGTCCTGAAGCATCTGGGGCCATGGGTTTGTCTGGCTGCTGCCATGCTCACTCTCTCTGCCCAG
>NW_007185309.1:0-538 GCF_000164805.1 Carlito syrichta
TGGGCCCAGCCTTGGTCACAGAGCTATACTCTGTCTCCAAAAATATCAGAATCGTACAACTTTTGTCAACTGAATGTGGTGTGTTCACAGGACAACTGTCTTTAGATCCAGGAAAAATGGGATTGGGGGGAAGAAATGTCCCCGGGTGAAAGATGTGTCACTCGCCTACCTTGGTGGAAGGTCCTTGTTGCTGAGTCAGATGGTCAGCCTGCCTGAGGCACATTTCACACCTCGGAGAGGAGAGTCACCAGGAACGAGGCCAGGGAGCCTTGGGAACTGCTACACCAAAGTGGGAGCAGACATGGGGAGGTTGTTGTTGAAAGGTGCCGAGCTTGGGGGACAATCACATTTGGGTGGGCTGGTGATGAAGGACTGAGGGCAGAAGTTTTGCAGAAGAATGGATTTTTTTCTATCTTTCTATCTTTACTTTCTTTCTACCTTTCTTTCTTTCTCTTTCTTTCTTTCTTTCTTTCTTTCTTTCTTTCTTTCTTTCTTTCTTTCTTTCTTTCTTTCTTTCTTTCTTTCTTTTCTTTTCTTA
>NW_007185310.1:0-748 GCF_000164805.1 Carlito syrichta
AACAATGTGAGCATTCAGAAGAATAACGATAATAATATGACATAACACAATCAAGAGCCCCTGAACTCAGAGTGATACTCAGGAGGAAAGGGGTAGGGGCTCTTCTTTTCATAGAACAACTGCCAGCTGGTAAGTGAAGAAAATGACAGAAAGTGTCATTTTGTAGCCACCAGTGTAACAATCGATTCAGAGGATTACCACTGATGCACAGTTGGGTGAAAAGACACTTGAGAGCATGATCTTCACTGATTTCAAAGCATCACCCACAGATTATTAATTATGAAGGGGAAAATAACTCTACAATGGAGATATCTGGAAGAGGCAATCTTTTTGTCCCCCCTTTAAAAAAATTTTTTAATTTTATTTTAAAGATGTGGGGTACATATAAGATGCCACCTTAATAAGTGATCAAATTTAGCATTATGGACCACCTGAAGTCATGAGATTAGAAGGATATATCACCTATGCAGTAATCTTCCAAAAACGTTTAACCTGAATCTAATCACAGAGGAAACAGACAAATCCATATTATGGGGACAATTTACAAGGCAACTGTTTTAGACTCTTTAAAAGTGCCAGTGTCAGGAAAAACCAAAGAGAGGGTAGAAATGTTTTAGATTAAAGGAAACAAAGACATGACATGCAGTGCATGATCTTTGGCTGGATTCTGGATCAAAATTAAGATAGATTTAAAGGATATGATTGGCTTCTGGCCAACATGAAGTAGGAGAGACCAACCTAAGCTCCT
>NW_007185311.1:0-779 GCF_000164805.1 Carlito syrichta
CCACCACCCACCCTTTGGAGCTCTGGTCCCCACTCTGACTGAGGCACCCACACTCACACTCCACTTCCCCCAACTTGCCCCTGACTACAGCAGGTCCAGAGAACAGCTGGAGCACCGTGACCAGGCAGAGACTTGCAATGACTTACCCACCAGCTCTGCCTAACCTCTAACTTGGGAACTATGACCCCCATGGTTGTGTAAGGGAACAGTATATCTTAAGGGGGTGCTGAACAACCACTCTTGACTCTTGGTTCCAGGAACTCTGGACTCCCTCCCCCACTCCAAGTCACTGGTGGCACACCATATGCAGCACCCAGCTACATTGCTGATTTCTAGTGCCTGACACCAAGCACATAACACCATAGCCTGTCATAGTGTATCATCCATGGACCTGGATGAGTGGAGAGAAAGGATGGATGGAAAGAAAAGATCAGTGATAGAGGAGCTGCCCACCATGGTTACTTTCCAGCAGAGATCGCCATTGCCCTGCCCATCTATGAGCAGCATCCACCTGGGTTTCTTTCTAAGGTAACCTCACCAAACAGGAGGTGGAAGCCCCACCCCTACACTTAATCAGATATGGACAATTTAGTCTTGAGGCAGATCTCTCAGGCAGCAAGCCAAGGGAACCAACCCAAGCATTGAGTAAATCTATCTGCCTGCAGTGAGAAGAAAGGGGAGAGACTAGCGATCACAGCTGAAGAGACTTTAGACACTCAGGAAAGACTCCAGAGCTAGTCTGGTTTCTTATTTTGATTTTTGATTTATTGTTTTGATTG
>NW_007185312.1:0-988 GCF_000164805.1 Carlito syrichta
CCAAGTAGCTATGAAAATTTAGGGAACCAGAAGCCCAGATTGCTGATTAAACCTTATCAAGAGGCCCTGTAGATTCCGGAAAATGAGAACTCCTACCACCGGATTTCCTTTTAATTCTCCATAAGATGCCCTGATTTTTCCTGTCGATTTGGTTTCCAGATTCAGTATATCAAAAGACAGATGCTCAGAAGTTTAATAATTTCGTGGATTCCATGATTCCTGGTTGCCATTATCAGTACGTAGTAAACATTTGGCAAGTGCAAAACCCTCGTCCCCTCTCAAAATATAAAGGGACACGGAAGGGGAAGGATTACATGGTTCACTTTAAGACCAAAGTTACATCTTATTATGGCAAGAAGATTCTTTTTGTACTGGAATCTGGCCTTAGTTGTTCTGAGGAACCTAATGGACTTGGAGTGCCCAATATCATTTACAACTTTGAAGAGGACCAGAATGTTCCTAGAATCCTGAAATGGCCGATTCATAATATCCAAATGCTAAATTGCTCTGAAACATTTGGGGAGCTTGAAGATCTGTTTCTTCTGTATCCCATAGCAGATAACCTGAGAATTTTCTGGATTGAGGATGGGTACAACAATGATTCTTTCTTTGTACTTAATTGAAGGTCATGTAGTGTCCTGTATGTGAGGACTCTCTTTCCCTTGATTCCTGTTTCAAAACCCTGATTTGAGTTTAGCCCATAGTACGAAGTCGTGTACATTTTTTGATAGAGGAACCGTGGACAACAGATTTCTTCTCTTTTATTAGCAAGAGGACATGTCACTTCCCGTATATGAGGATTGCTATTACTCATATTCATGCCTTGAATCCCTGATTCTTCTTTAACCATCAGCAAGATGCCCTGTAGATTTTCAGGTCTGAGGACTCGTATAACCCGGATTCCTTATTTTTAGCAAGAGACGTGCAGTTACCTGTATATGAGATACTCCTGTTCACAGATACATGAGTCGAAAGCTTGATTCTTGTT
>NW_007185313.1:0-2374 GCF_000164805.1 Carlito syrichta
ATGCCCTGTAGATTTTCAGGTCTGAGGACTCGTATAACCTGGATTCATTATTTTTAGCAAGAGACGTGCAGTTACCTGTATATGAGATACTCCTGTTCACAGATACATGAGTCGAAAGCTTGATTCTTGTTTAGATCTTAGGAAGACGCTGTATATTTTTTTGGAGATTGAGAAAACATGTCACCCACATTCCTTATTCTTTCTTAGGAAAAGTAGTGCATTTGCCTGTATATGAGGATTTCATTTCCCTAGTTTATGCTTCAAAAACCCAAATTCGTATTTAGCACTTACCAAGAGACCCTTCAGTTTTATTGGGATGGAGGACACTTGTAAACCAGATTCCTTATTCTCCTTTAGTAATAGACAGTGCAGATTCCTGTATTTGAGGACTCCCATAATCCAGATTCCTACTCCCAAAACCTGAATGGTGGTTATCTCTTAACAAGATGGTCTGTAGGTTTTTGGGATGGAGGCCTCGTGTAACCAAGATTCCTTATTCTTCCGTAGCAACTGGTCGTGTATTGTTCTGTATATGAGGACTCTCATTAAGGAAATTCCTGCTTCATTCTCAGCAAGACGCAAAGATATTTCCTGGTGACTTAGAATTCCAGTTGCTTGGATATCAAGAGAAAGACTCCCATAAAGTTCTTCAGGAATTGGAACCCAAGATTCCTGGTCCCTTTTTAAAAGACACGCTAAAAATGTGGCGACATAGAAGCCCAGATTGCTGATTAAACTTTTTCAAGTGTCTTTGTAGATTTAGGCGATTGAGAATTCCAAGAACTGGATTCCTCTTCCATTCTCACCAGGATTCACTGAATTTCCTTGTCCATGAGGATTTTAAAACTCTGTGTACAAAAATGCAGATGCCCAGATGTTTCCTAGGGACTTGGAATCCATGAATCCTGGTTACATTTAAAAAATTCGTACTAAATATTTGGCAACTGCAAAAATCTCGGCCCCTCTACAAATAAAGTACAAGGATGACCAAATTCATCTTAAGACCAAAGTTACATCCAAATACGGCCATATGATACATTTTTTTCCAGGAATCTGGCCTTAATTGTCCCGAGGAACTTAAGGGATTTGTCCTACGAGATACTCAATTGCAACTCACAAGAAGACCAGAATGTTGCTGGAGTCCTGAAATGACTGATTCATAATACCCACAAATCAAATATCTCTGAAACATGAGATGAGCTCGAAGCCTTGATTATTGTTTATACCGTAGCAAGACACCCCGAGAATTTTTCGGATTGTGGACTAGTGTATCACAGATTCCTTATTCTTCTTTAACTTTTTTTTGAATCGGATTCTCACTCTGTGTCCCAGACTGGAGTGCAGTGGCGGATCCCGGCCACTGCAGCCTCGACCTGCTGGGCTCTGGCGATACTTGCGCCTCAGCCTTCCGAGTAGCCAGAATTACGGGCATGCACTACCAAGCCCGGCTGATTTTTTTATTTATTGTAGAGATGAGGTCTTGCTGCCCAGTCGGATCTTGAACCCGCGGGCTTAGGCAATCCACACACCTCAGCCACCAAAAGGCGTGGGATTACAGGCTGAGCCACCGAGCCCGGCTCCTTATTCTTCTTTACCGAGGGGCCATGTAATGTCCTGTATATGAGGTCTTCCTTTCCCCAGAATCCTGTTTGGAAACCCTCATTTTGTTTTGCCATTAGCAAGATGTCATGTAGATATTGTGACAGAGGACCCGTGTAAAAGAGGTTTCTTAGTTCTCTTTAGCTACAGATCATGGAGATTCTGCATATGAGGACTGCTATTACCTATGTTCCAGCTTGTATAACCTGATTCTTATTTAGCCCACAGCAGATGGCTTGTTGATTTTAAAGACTGAGGACTACAATAACCCCGATTCTTTTTCTTCTTTGGCAAGAAGCTGTGTACTTTCCTGTATATTAGGACTCTCATTAGATACACCCTGCTTCGAAACTCTGATCCTTTTTAGAACTTTCCAAGATGCTCTGTAGATTTTTGGGATTGAGGGCTCGTGTAACCCAGGTTAATTATTCTTTCTTAGCAAAAGGTCATGTAGTTGCCTATGAATAAGGACTCCATTTTCCAGATTCATGCTCGGAAGCACCATGATTCGTGTTTAGCCCATAGCAAGATGACCTTAAGCATTTTTGGTATTGAGGATCCGAGTAATGCAGATTCCTTATTCTTACTGAGCAATAGGCAGTTAAATTTCCTTTAAGTGAGGACTCCCGTTAACCAGATTCCTACTTCAAAAACCTGATTCATAGTCACGTCTTAGGAAGATAGCCTGTAGTTTTTGGGATTGAGGACTCATATAAGGAAAATTCCTTATAATTCCTTAGCAATATGACGTGTAGTTTCCTGTATATGACGACCG
>NW_007185314.1:0-862 GCF_000164805.1 Carlito syrichta
TAAAGAGGCTTGAAAGTAACTTCTCATGCTCCCTTGATTTCTTGCCACAAAATCTTTGAAAAGCTTTCTTTTTAAAGAGGTGCTTTAAGTTTCAATTAGTTGCATGTTTTCCATAAACAAATCTTATCTCAAGCTTTAGAGACTATTTTTTAAAAGCAGTATTAAGAGAGCAAGCAGTATATGAGTGCTTGTGATACTGACAAAAGCTAGGGATTAGAAATATTCATTAAGGATGCTTTAAACACTGCAATTCCAGTACTCCAAGTGAAGAAAAATGACCTATTTTCTCTGCTTTCTTGGCATAGTTATATATCTTAGTACATATATCCTTGGCATATTTAGATCTATTGTAGATGTATAGAAAATAATTGTAACAGATAATTTGCTCCTCAAACAAGTGGAAATGATGAAAATAAAGACTGACATCTAATTTTAAAATGCTTTCACTTATAAATGTGACATCTGAGTATATTGTGAACAGGCATACCATGATCAATAAATTATTTATAAGTAACTCCTCAGAGCAATTTAATGACAATTTAGTTAAACAAATAGGGTAAATCTGAAACTTAACACTGGCAGGAATTAGCATCATTTGCAGAAATAAAAGAAACAGAATGTGATGTACTTCCACTGCAAAGGCTAAGATAATTGTTTGTACACTATAGCCCAGGCTTCAGTTCTTCTCTCCACCTGATGTCCTGCATAAGTTGGTTTTGGAGAGAACCAGGAAGAAACACGCTTAACTCTTACTGCAGGCTGAATGTGTGTCAGAATATTGGTGGCAACCAGGATTAGTGTTGAAGCCAGACGTCAGATCCCAGGAGTCAGTATCACTGAGGTTGGGCCAGAGCCGGAAGGA
>NW_007185315.1:0-708 GCF_000164805.1 Carlito syrichta
AGCAGTATATGAGTGCTTGTGATACTGACAAAAGCTAGGGATTAGAAATATTCATTAAGGATGCTTTAAACACTGCAATTCCAGTACTCCAAGTGAAGAAAAATGACCTATTTTCTCTGCTTTCTTGGCATAGTTATATATCTTAGTACATATATCCTTGGCATATTTAGATCTATTGTAGATGTATAGAAAATAATTGTAACAGATAATTTGCTCCTCAAACAAGTGGAAATGATGAAAATAAAGACTGACATCTAATTTTAAAATGCTTTCACTTATAAATGTGACATCTGAGTATACTGTGAACAGGCATACCATGATCAAAAAATTATTTATAAGTAACTCCTCAGAGCAATTTAATGACAATTTAGTTAAACAAATAGGGTAAATCTGAAACTTAACACTGGCAGGAATTAGCATCATTTGCAGAAATAAAAGAAACAGAATGTGATGTACTTCCACTGCAAAGGCTAAGATAATTGTACACTATAGCCCAGGCTTCAGTTCTTCTCTCCACCTGATGTCCTGCACAAGTTGGTTTTGGAGAGAACCAGGAAGAAACACGCTTAACTCTTACTGCAGGCTGAATGTGTGTCAGAATATTGGTGGCAACCAGGATTAGTGTTGAAGCCAGACGTCAGATCCCAGGAGTCGGTATCACTGAGGTTGGGCCAGAGAGCTGGAAGGGGGTGTTTTTGTCAGCATCCT
>NW_007185316.1:0-1032 GCF_000164805.1 Carlito syrichta
CAGGAGACCAGTATGTCGATGAAATGGAAAGCCTGTGATTGCAGGAGTTTGGGAGACCATGCCGAGATCATGACCTGAGTTGACCAGTTTGAGAGCAGCCTGGACAACCTAGTGAGGAAAGAAAAGGAAGAAAGAAAGAAAGAAAGAAAGAAAGAAAGAAAGAAAGAAAGAAAGAAAGAAAGAAAGAAAGAAAGAAAGAAAGAAAGAAAGAGAGAAAGAAGGAAGGAAGGAAGGAAGGAAGGAAGGAAGGAAGGAAGGAAGGAAGGAAGGAAAGAAGGAAGGAAGGAATGGTGTAAGGAAGGTAGAAAGAAAGAAAGGAAAGAAAGAAAGTTATTGATTCTCCTGCAAACATTCTGCCCTCAATACTTCCCCCCTCACCCCCCCACACGTGAAGGTCCCCCAACCTCAGCATCTTTCATACACAAACCCCACCATGGCTGCTCTCACTTTGGTGTGGGAGTTACTCAGGCGTCCTGGTCAGGTTCCTTTCAGCTCTCCTCTCCATGAAATCAGCAATGAGGACCTTCCACCAAGAAAGGCAAGGGACACATCCTTCACCCGGGGACATTTCTTCTCCCATCCCATTTTTCCTGGCACCATGCACAATTGAAAATCTGTGCACAATTCTGATGTTTTTGGAGACAGGGCATGGCTCTGTGGCCCAGGCTGGGGCCTGGGGACACGACTGACATTCACCACCAGTCTCGAAATCGTGGGCTCTTGACTATTCTCTCACCTCAGCCTCTGGAGTGGCCAGGAAGATGGGCACATCGACCCCACACCCCCTGTTTTTATGGTTGCAGAAATGTGATCTCCCTGTATGGCCTGGGATGACTTGGGCTCCTGGATTCCAGCCATTCTCCAGCCTCAGCATCCAAGAGCTCTGGGATTCCAAACACGGGCTGTCACACCAGGCCACCTAGTTCGTTTTTGAGGAAGGATCAAGGCTAGGCTCTGGAGCTCAGCCTCTCCATCCCAGCACTTTGGGAGGCCGAGGCTATCATCTGGTCCAAGCCCATTGGCCAATACCTG
>NW_007185317.1:0-881 GCF_000164805.1 Carlito syrichta
CCCTCAGCATCCAAGAGCTCTGGGATTCCAAACACGGGCTGTCACACCAGGCCACCTAGTTCGTTTTTGAGGAAGGATCAAGGCTAGGCTCTGGAGCTCAGCCTCTCCATCCCAGCACTTTGGGAGGCCGAGGCTATCATCTGGCCCAAGCCCATTGACCAATACCTGCCTGGGAACCTCAGTGAGACTCGTCTTTACTCTCCATCCCAAAAGAGCTGGGTGTGGAGGTATGTGCCTGTTGTTCCAGCTCCTCAGAAAGCCGGGGAAAGGCTTACAGAGCCCAGCGGGACAAAGCTGCTGTGGCTGGAAGTGAGCCACTGACTTCCAACCTGGGCAATGGAATAAGACTTCGAATCAAAGAAATAATGAAAAACGGAAAAAAAAAGAAGAGCATCCATTTGCGAATGGAGTTGTGATCATTGTGAACATACAGGAATCATTTTGGAAGGAGGCCCTAGCCTAGGGCTTAGAGTTCCTGAAAGAAAGTTCATTGGCAGACAATCGGACTGTGGCTACAGGAGGCCGAGGTGGGGGACCGTTGAAGCCCAGGAGTTTGAGACCAGCCTGTGCCACGTAATGAGATCTCATCACTCCCCAGAACACAAACAGTGGAGTCGTGTGTGGTGGCGCCTGTGGTCCCGGCTACACGGAATGTGGTGGTCTCCATCCCAGTACGTTCCTTTGCATTGCCTCCGCCGACAGAACGTGCAATTCCAGGCCAGGCACTATGGCTCAGGGCTATCAGTCGCATGCCCTAAGATGCTGAGGCAGGAGCCTGCCTGAGCCCAGGGTTTGGAGACAAGCCCAGGTGACACTGACAGACGTTGTCTTGGTGAGAAGTTCCCAAAATTGGGTCTGTCATGGTGGCCCTCAAGGTCCTG
>NW_007185318.1:0-706 GCF_000164805.1 Carlito syrichta
CTGAATGGAATTGTGTTTTTTATTTGGGTTTCTGTTTGTTTATTATTGGTGTAGAGAAATGCGATTGTCTTTTGTACATTTATTTTGTATCCTGAGACTTTGCCAAAGGCCTTTATCAATGTAAGGAGGCCTTTGACAGATTCTCTTGGGTTTTCGAGGTACACCATCATATCATCTGCATAGAGAGTTAACTTGACTGCCTCTTTTCCTATTTGAATACCTCTGATTGCCTCCTCTTCTCTGATTGCTCTAGCCAGGACTTCCAATACTATGTTGAACAGGAGGGGAGAGAGTGGGCATCCTTGTCTAGTTCCAGTTTTCAGGGGAATTGGTTCCAATTTTTGTCCATTTAGGAGTATGCTGGCTGTGGGTTTCTCATAGATGGCTTTTACTATTTTGAGGTATGTTCCCCGTATGCCTAGATGTTCAAGGGTTTTTATCAAGAAGGGGTGCTGGATTTTATCAAAAGCTTTTTCTGCATCTAATGATATGATCATGTGGTTTTTGTTTTGACATCTGTTGATGTATTTAATTACATTTATGGTTTTACGAATGTTGAACCAACCTTGCATGCCAGGAATGAAGCCTACTTGGTCATGGTGGATGATTTTTGAGATGTATTGCTGAATCCGGTTTGCTAGGATTTTGTTGAGAATTTTAAGCATCTATGTTCATCAAGATATTGGCCTGTATTTCTCTTTTCTTT
>NW_007185319.1:0-961 GCF_000164805.1 Carlito syrichta
CCTTGCATGCCAGGAATGAAGCCTACTTGGTCATGATGGATGATTTTTGAGATGTATTGATGAATCCTGTTTGCTAGGATCTTGTTGAGAATTTTAGCATCTATGTTCATCAAAGATATTGGCCTGTAGTTCTCTTTCTTTGTTGGATCTTTACCTGGCTTGGGTATCAATGTGATGTTGGCTTCGTAAAATGATTTGGGGAGAGTTCCATCTTTTTCATCGCCTGGAATACCTTCAGTAGGATTGGTATCAGCTCCTCCTTAAATGTCTTGTAGAATTCTGCTGGAAAGCCATCTGGACCAGGGCTTTTTTTTGTAGGAAGTTTTCTTATTACGTGGTCGATTTCCTTGATTGTTATTGGTTTATTTAGGGTCTCAATTTCTTCTTGTTCCAACCTAGGTAGGTTGTGTGATGTCAGAAAGTCTTCCATTTCCTTCTGGTTTTCAAGTTTGTTTCCATACAAGTGTACGTAGTAGTCTCTAATGATCTTTTGTATTTCTTCAGGGTCAGATGTGACTTCATCTTTTGTGTTTCTGATTATGCTTATTTGGTTTTTTTCTCGTTTTTTCTTGGTCAGTCTAGCTAGGGGACCATCAATCTTGTTTACCCTTTCGAAGAACCAGCTTTTTGTTTCATTGATTTTTTGTATTATCTTTTTGTCTTCTATGTCCTGGATTTGGGCTTTTATTTTGGTGATCTGGATTCTTCTGCTGAAATTAGGGTTTTTGTGGTCTTGCTTTTCCAGCTTCTTTAGGTGGCTTGTTAGGTTGTCAATTTCTGTTCCTTCCATTTTCCTCATGTGTGTTTGTAGGGATATAAATTCCCCTCTTATTACAGCTTTTAAGGCATCCCAGAGATTTTGGTAAGATGTTTCATTATTTTCATTTGTTTCCAGGTATCTTTTGATCTCTATTTTGATGTCATCATTGACCCAGGAGTTATTTAGCATCATGCTGTTTAG
>NW_007185320.1:0-825 GCF_000164805.1 Carlito syrichta
ACCAGGGCTTTTTTTTTGTAGGAAGTTTTCTATTACGTGGTCGATTTCCTTGATTGTTATTGGGTTATTTAGGGTCTCAATTTCTTCTTGTTCCAACCTAGGTAGGTTGTGTGATGTCAGAAAGTCTTCCATTTCCTTCTGGTTTTCAAGTTTGTTTCCATACAAGTGTACGTAGTAGTCTCTAATGATCTTTTGTATTTCTTCAGGGTCAGATGTGACTTCATCTTTTGTGTTTCTGATTATGCTTATTTGGTTTTTTTCTCGTTTTTTCTTGGTCAGTCTAGCTAGGGGACCATCAATCTTGTTTACCCTTTCGAAGAACCAGCTTTTTGTTTCATTGATTTTTTGTATTATCTTTTTGTCTTCTATGTCCTGGATTTGGGCTTTTATTTTGGTGATCTGGATTCTTCTGCTGAAATTAGGGTTTTTGTGGTCTTGCTTTTCCAGCTTCTTTAGGTGGCTTGTTAGGTTGTCAATTTCTGTTCCTTCCATTTTCCTCATGTGTGTTTGTAGGGATATAAATTCCCCTCTTATTACAGCTTTTAAGGCATCCCAGAGATTTTGGTAAGATGTTTCTTTATTTTCATTTGTTTCCAGGTATCTTTTGATCTCTATTTTGATGTCATCATTGACCCAGGAGTTATTTAGCATCATGCTGTTTAGTGTCCATGTCTTTGTGGGTTTTGGGGGGACTTTGTTGGTGTCAATGTTTATTTTTATTCCACTGTGGTCCGAAAAGGTGCATGGCAGAATTTCAGTCCTTTTAAATTTGCTTATACTTGATTTGTGTCCAATTATGTGGTCGATCTTAGAATATGTCCATGG
>NW_007185321.1:0-615 GCF_000164805.1 Carlito syrichta
TGAGGTGAGTCTCTTGAAGGCAATAGATTGTTGCCTGATGATATCTTATCCATTTTGCCATTTTACGTCTTTTCAGTGGTGCATTTAGTCCATTCACATTTAGGCTAATAATTGAAATGCAAGAGTTGATCCCTGTCATAAGGTTCTTACAGAGTTGATCCTGTTTATTTGTTGTCTTTCTTTGGGTTTTGGAGTTGGTTCATGTGTGTTTTTAATCTTTTGCCTGTATTCTTGTGAAGAATGCTGTTGCTCTTTTTTCTTTTTCTTCTGTGTTCAGTACTTTCTTAAGTGTTTCTTGTAGAGGTGGTCTGGTGGTAGCGTAGGTTCTTAGGGATTGGATGTCTGGAAAAGATTTCAATTCTCCCTCACTAATGAAGCTTAGTTTGGCTGGGTAGGTTATTCTTGGTTGAAATTGTTTCTCTTTTAGAACTTTGAAGATAGGGCTCCAGGCTCTTCTGGCCTGAAGTGTTTCTGTAGATAAATCTGCTGCTATTCTAATTGGTTTTCCCTGGTAGTAGTCTGGTCTTTTTCTCTTGCTGCCTTTAGGATTTTTCCTTTCATAGCTACTTTGTTTAGGCAAATTATTATGTGTCTGGGAGTTGGTCTTCTCGTTTG
>NW_007185322.1:0-719 GCF_000164805.1 Carlito syrichta
AGCCCCCTCCAGATCCCTCCCCGGCTGCATTGTCTCCAGCCCGGGCACCCGGCATCAAGCCGCCGGTCACACAGGGAGGCTCTGGGCACCCGCCCCTCAGAGACGCTGGTTCCATTTTTGGCTGAAGTCCTCTGTTGGGTCCCAGCGCCACTCTCGCTGTCTAGAGCCTGCCCTTTGGAACTTTGGAGCTCTGGAACTCCGGGTCCACCCTGGCTGAGGCACTCAGCGTGAGACCCCAAATCAGAGGACCCAGACAAGCGGAGAAAAACAGATCTGCTCAAACTGCCTTGCCATTCTCCAGGAAGAGACTTCCATTGCCCTGCCCACCTAGCAACAAACTTTACCTCATTTCCTAAGGCCAGGTATTGCAGCGTGCGGGGAAGTTTTGGGTCCCTGCTCCCTCCAGCTCTCTCCCTGGCCCGGCACCCGGCACCGCAGGTCACACAGGAAGGCTCTGAGCGCCCGCCCCTCAGAGACACCGGTTCCATTACTGGCTGAATACTCTGTAGGGACCCAGTGCCACTCTTGTCATTTACAGCCTGCCTTTTGGAACTTTGGAGCTCTGGAACTCCGGGTCCACCCTGGCTGAGGCACACAGCGTGAGACCCCAACCCAGAGGACCCAGACAAGCGGAGAAAAACAGACCTGCTTAAACTGCCTTGCCATTCTCCAGGCAGACTTCCATTGCCCCGCCCACCTAGCAACAAACTTTACCTCAG
>NW_007185323.1:0-1169 GCF_000164805.1 Carlito syrichta
CACGTTTGTTGTTTACCTTCTGACTTACACTGTTTCTCGATTTTATTGCCCTGTCTCTGTGTTGCTTCAGTACTCTTTAGTACTATGTAGCTATCAGTACTCTTTCTTACGTGTCTTTCTTCACCTCTTCCCAGCCCTGTGTCTCGTTCTCACCTGATAGATGGTATGTATATCTGTTTTCCCTCTCGCGCTTCTCTCTTTCTAACTCCCTATTGACCCCCCCTTCCTCCATTATTTTCCTCTTCTATATGCCCCCTTTTTAAATCTAGGGACCAAGACTGCAAACTGCTGAATAGACAGACTGTAAAGCAGAGGGAAAAGTGAACAAAACCAGAAGACCCTCATAAGGAAGAACAGGTCATTGCAGAAGAGAAATAAAAGCAACCCCACCTTCCCTCAAAAACAGAATTGAAGAGGGGGAGGGAAAGGGGTAAAGGGAGAAAAATCTACAGAAATGAAGAAAAACCAAAAGAAGAGTATGGGTCTCTCCCAGACGCCTGGGAGAGCAGACACTGAGAAAATTGACTTTGGAATACAAACAATGAAAAGTCCCCAGAATGAAGGGTCTCAAAATGCAAATGTAGATATCAAAACAATAATGGAGAGATTAAAAAGAATTGAGGAGACACAAGAGAAACTAGGAAGGAGCTGATATCTGAGATAACAGTAATAAAGAATACTGTGAATGAAATAAATAACAAATTGATAAGCATGGAAAGCAGAATTACCCAAGCAGAAGAAAGAATCTCAGAGCTTGAGGACCAAAATATAGAAATAACCCAAACTCTTAAAAACAAAGAAAATAAGCTAAAAAAGACAGAACAAAACCTTCAAGAGATGAGTGACTACCTCAAGAGGCCTAACCTAAGAATAATCGGACTCCCTGAGGCAGAAAGAGAAACAGAGACCACATTGGAACAAACTTTCCACGAGATCATTCAAGAAAATTTCCCTCATCTAATCAGTGATACAAAAATTCAAACACAAGAGATTCAGAGAACCCCCGCAAGACAACAAATGAGAAGACCAACTCCTAGACACATAATAATTCGCCTAAATAAAGTAGGCACAAAAGAAAAAAATCCTAAGGGCAGCAAGAGAAAAAGGCCAGATCACCCACCATGGAAAGACCAATCAGAATAGCAGCAGATTTATCTGCAGAAACCCTG
>NW_007185324.1:0-1351 GCF_000164805.1 Carlito syrichta
GCTGTCAGTCAGACTTAGCCTCAAACACTACCACAGGCTTGGGTAGACTGGACCACACAACAGGGAGAAGGTGACCTGGCTGAACTGAAAATCTTTGGGCTGTGTGCCCTGGAGAGGGCAGGCAGGGGTGCCAGTTGCTTTTCGCTAATCCCATGGCCTAGTGGCCTTTCTGTTTTCCTGATCCAAGGTGCACCACCTGCCCTGTGGCCCCACAAGCCCATGACACACATGAGTCCAGCTGCCAGACATCTGGTTGACCCCTGAATCCCAGTCTCCTAAACTCCTACAGTCCAAGTGAAATGTCTCAGCTGCCTCCAGGCTGAGGGCATGATGCAAGGGTACCCTGAAGAGCCACCACACAAAACCCCTCCCTGCCCACTATGGCACACAGGAAACCCCACCCACATCCCTCTCCTGTTGCTGGTGGCCTTAAGAATGAGTGTCTTTGGCTTCTACATTTGGATTCCAGAGGTGTCCAGAGAGTGCAGGGAGGGCTCAAGCTAGGTACGTGATAATGAACACCAGATGGCCAAGGAGTGGGGAAAGGGATGCTTTGCTTCCTCAGGAGGCTGTTGGACACTAGGCCCTGTCAACAGGGAAGCAGCCTCTGAGTAGGGGCTGCAATTTAGTCCCACAGCCCCTCGCTAGGTCCTTGTCTTCTCCATCTGCCTGGGGCACGGACCCCATCTCCTCACCTTGGGTGCAGCCTTCTGTCATCACCAACAGGGGTACCAAGTCCTCTCTGCTCCTCATTATTCCAATCAGCATTTCCCAGATCATGGGGGTCCCAAGAAGGGATCGAGTATGAGGTGGTGTGTAGTACAAGTGGGGAGTCACTTCCTGCCCATCACCCCAGCAGGCTCCCCAGACACACCCCTATGGGCTGGTCCTCCTATGATGAGGACTCTTGCATGGGGCCAGGGGGACCATGTGACCTGGGCCTGAGTAACTGAGATGGCTACACTAGAGGAAAGGGAGACTATAACTGAGAGGGGTCCACTGTCTCTCTACCTGGACATTGGGTCTTTCTTGGGCTTTTGTATACATTTGAGTTTAACGTTATGTGAAAACCAGCTCTGAAGAGTGTATGTGTGTGCGGGGGTATGTATGCATGTGTGTGTGTCTTATGGACTGTGTGTGGGTGTTTTGTAGGTGAGTATCCTTGGGTTTTGAGCATCTAGGTGCAGGTCTGCATCTGCTTCTAGTGGTGAGTTTGGAAGGTGTGTGTTTGTGGTGTCATCTGGGTATGTGTGCCTGTGATTGGGGTGCAAGTGAAGGTGGGAGAGATGACAGAGGTTGTGAATGTGAGAAGTTGAAGATATGTGGTTGTATTTTGGCTGTGAGGATAGGA
>NW_007185325.1:0-781 GCF_000164805.1 Carlito syrichta
CGAGAAGAGGAGGCAATCAGAGGTATTCAAATAGGAAAAGAGGAAGTCAAGTTATCTCTCTATGCAGATGATATGATGGTGTACCTTGAAAACCCAAGAGAATCTGTCAAAGGCCTCCTTACATTGATAAAAGCCTTTGGCAAAATCTCAGGATACAAAATAAATGTACAAAAGACAATCGCATTTCTCTACACCAATAATAAACAAACAGAAACCCAAATAAAAAATACAGTTCCATTCACAATAGCCACAAAAAAAATGAAATGCCTTGGCATCTTCCTAACCAGAGACGTGAAAGACCTTTACAATGAACATTACAAAACACTGCTCAAAGAAATCAAAGCCGACATGAACAAGTGGAAAAATATCCCATGCTCATGGATCGGAAGAATCAACATTGTGAAGATGTCCATCTTACCTAAGGCAATCTACAAATTCAATGCAATACCCATTAAATTACCAACAACATTCTTTTCAGACCTAGAAAAAACAACACAGGAATTCATATGGAAACACAAACATCCAAGAATAGCCAGAACAATCCTCAGCAAAAAAAACAAAGCAGGTGGTATCACAATACCAGATTTCAAACTTTACTATAAAGCTACAATCATCAAAACAGCTTGGTATTGGTACAGGAACAGGCATATAGATCAATGGAACAGAATTGAGATTCCAGAAGCAAAACCTCAATTTCTCAACCAACTCATCTTCGACAAAGCCCCCACCACCTACCAATGGGGGAAGAGGAGAACCTATTCAGTAAATGGTGCTGGGAAAA
>NW_007185326.1:0-672 GCF_000164805.1 Carlito syrichta
TTTCTCATTCGGTTGCCCAAGCTGTGCTCAAACCTCCCAACTCGGACCATCTTATCGGCCTGGGCCTCCCCAAACTGCTACATTCTCAGGCTTTCCATATGATCGACATCCTGGTCTCCTACCTGTTTTGGAACTCTGGGCCAGAGTCGATCCTCCTGCCAAAGTATGACCTTACCCCAGGATTTCTGGGTTTGATAAAGGTCAAAGTGGGGGTGTGTTATGGTGACCAGCCTGGACTGGATGTCCTGGGCTCTGGCCATCTTCCAGTCTTGGCCTACCCCCAGTGCTGAGGAGACAGGCGTGAGTTTCCCAACCATCACCACCCCAATGAAGGTTTTAGAGTCATGTCATCCCTTTCCCCGAGATGCCCCCTGGAGGAGCAAGCAGTTCCAACCTGGGGAACAAGGTGGGAGGAGGGGTGGGTGCCCTGGCTGAGACATGCCCTTGCACCTGCCTCTAAATAATAAGAACCACCACCACCAACTGTGCCACCCAGCACGAGGTGTCACCCTCAGGGTTACGAGAGGAAAAGGCACTTTCCCACCTGTCATTAGCAGGATGTTTCAAAGGTGGTCACTGGGCTCGTCCATCCTGCACCTTTAGCCAAGTGTCTCAGAAGGCCTACATCTACCTTCCACACTCGTGGCCCTCGGCAAAGACACGTGTGAGCTC
>NW_007185327.1:0-1158 GCF_000164805.1 Carlito syrichta
GTCAAAGTGGGGGTGTGTTATGGTGACCAGCCTGGACTGGATGTCCTGGGCTCTGGCCATCTTCCAGTCTTGGCCTCCTCCCAGTGCTGAGGAGACAGGCATGAGTTTCCCAACCATCACCACCCCAATGAAGGTTTTAGAGTCATGTCATCCCTTTCCCCGAGATGCCCCCTGGAGGAGCAAGCAGTTCCAACCTGGGGAACAAGGTGGGAGGAGGGGTGGGTGCCCTGGCTGAGACATGCCCTTGCACCTGCCTCTAAATAATAAGAACCACCACCACCACCACCAACTGTGCCACCCAGCACGAGGTGTCACCCTCAGGGTTAGGAGAGGAAAAGGCACTTTCCCACCTGTCATTAGCAGGATGTTTCAAAGGTGGTCACTGGGCTCGTCCATCCTGCACCTTTGGCCAAGTGTCTCAGAAGGCCTACATCTACCTTCCACACTCGTGGCCCTCGGCAAAGACACGTGTGAGCTCATGGAACAGATGATCCTGAGTTAGGGTGTTTATCGGGCACAGAGAAATCAAGGCAGTCAGGCAATGCCATGTCCAGCCCAGGTTACGGTTACCCAGTGTGCCACATTAGGGTGGGGGAGGGATCATTCCTCTCCTGATCACTCTGTCATGCCCTGCCCTAACTCACCTTTATCTGGAGTGTGGTGAACTCCAGTCATGACACACATGGGAGGCTTTATTTTTGTCATTGGACTCTCCTTTGGCCAGACTGGGGTGTGGCGGCACAATCGTGATTCCCGGGGCCTCGACCTGCAAGGCTCAGGTGTTCCTCCCAAGTCCTGGTTGTTAATATAAGGTCAGAGTCCCCAAGCATCAATAATTTAATAAACCAATTATCTCATCATTTGCCGTTCTGGGAAGATAAGGTGGGTTATCAGTTACCATAGCTTTTATATGGGATTTAAACAACCCAAAATATCAAGGGAGAGTTCTGACTTTTTAGGTAAACTAAAACGTATTGGAGGAGAAATAGAACAACCTGAAAAGAAAAATTATGATTAATAACTGTTTTGACTTGGATGAAAATAGTCGGGCCTCCTAATAAAGAGGAAAGATTAGTAAAAACAGTAATAATCTCAGCATCCCATGGAACAGCCTTGACATTGGAGGGTTTGAAATAGAAGACCAATAGATTTTTCTGA
>NW_007185328.1:0-591 GCF_000164805.1 Carlito syrichta
AAAGGTCACTACACAGGAGTCAAAACTCAAATGAGCTGGCCTCCTTACTCTGTATATAAATGTGTAAATCCCAGAGGACTTCCAATGGAGAACTCCAACATGGCAGTTGCTTTACCACCTGATGGCCTTGTTGGCAAGTGGCTACCGGGCATGACAGCACTTCTCCTAGTCACTAATGGTCAAGAAAACGCAGACGGAATTCTGCTGCCTTCCATCACTAAGGGAGAAACTGGTTGATGATGAGAACTTTGTCCAGAGAGGAAGGTATCAGCCAATACGGGGACGCTGCGGGAGATTGGGGAAGATGAGGCCAGAGCAGGAAAATGGATTTGACAACGTGGAGAAGAAAAGCAAGTGACCTGACAAAGTGGCTGGAGCAGAGTGCCTTTGCATGATGGGCTTCTGTTTAGCAGGCCATATTGGAGGGAGATGGCACAACTTAAGTTGCAGTAAGGTGTGTAACAATCTCACAGTAAGGCCCTACAGGAATATTTCCTTTTAAACCACAAAAAAACCCCACAAAATACCTCACACCATACATGCAGATTAACTCAAAACGGTTAAAAAGATGTTGTAACTATACAACATCTG
>NW_007185329.1:0-886 GCF_000164805.1 Carlito syrichta
TAGCCTCTCATGGGATTAGAGGAAAAGCTCTAGAACTAGAAAATAAATATCCAACTAAAATGTGGGAATAGATTTGAACAGACAATTCAGTAAAGAAGACATCTGCACACGAACAGACGTTCAACACTATCAGCTATTAAAAAGATGCAAATTCAAACCACAGTGAGGTTCCACTACACACCTAACGGTAGGAAGGCTGACATTTTTTAAAAATTGAAATACAAGACTCTGCTGAAGATGTGGAGCACTCACAACTCTCATACATTGCTGGTGGGAATCAAACACGGTTGGGCCACTTTAGGAAAGAGTGTGGCCACTTCTCAGAACATTGAACATGCACTTAGCACATGATGCAGCCATCCCATCCCTCAGTACTTACTCCAAAGAAATGAAAACACATGAGCATTTTCAGTTTTATTCACAACTGCCAACAAATTGGAAACAACCCAAATGTCTGTAAACTGATGAGTGGACAATTGGATAGAGCCACACCACTGGAATACTACTCAGCAATAAAAAAGAATGAGCTACAGCTGTCCTCTGCGGGGCACTGTTCTAGCACTCCCCCGCCCACATACCAAAATCTGCAGCTGCTGAAGTCCCTTGTATAAGATGGCGTAATATTTGCATAGAAACTCTGGCATACTTTAAGGCATCTCAAGATTACTTAAAATACCTGGTAGGTGTAAGTGCCATGCACAAAGTTGTTACACTATAGTTTAAAAATTACATTTCTATTGTTGTATTTGGTGGCTCATGCCTGTAATCCCAGCACTCTTAAAACTCAATAATAATTAGCCTCTCATGGGATTAAAGGAAAAGCTCTATAACTAGAAAATAAATATCCAACTAAAATGTGGGAATAGATTTGAACAGCATTTGGGAG
>NW_007185330.1:0-857 GCF_000164805.1 Carlito syrichta
AGGTGACACTGCAGCACACCTTGGGCACAGACTTAAGCCAGGAAGGTGCCCGTGCACCCCAGGCCTAAGAAAGGCCACTCCCACCATCAATCCACAGTCTCATTGCTTTCCCTGACAGGAGAAGGTGTCAAGAAAGAGCAATTCAGAATTCCCCCGGGTCACACATAATGCCTTCCCACAAGTAACTGTGAATGTCTCAGATCCCTCATTGTGGCACAGGGGAGATGAGCATTCCCGCATGGGAGAGGTTGACAAGCCGCACGCCAAAGCAGTCACCCTGTAGAGCGTAAGATACACGAAAGGGAACAAGTGGGAAGGAGGAATGACAGCACGCACACTCAGTGCCAGAACCTCACAGTGCAGCACACTTCTCACACAGCACTTTCCAAGGGAGACGGACATTCAAAACAAGCACCACCAAGGCAGTCAGCTCTTTTCCGTCAATGCGTTTGGCAGAGCAATTGTGTATCCTCCCACACAAAAATTTGAAAGGGAGAAACATTTCAGAATGCACCCAGGGAATTCACCAAGTAATGCCTTCTTGCTCCACTGTGGGGTTCCCATCGCCCCCTGGGTGGCAGCGTAGAGCTGCACATGGGCAAAGCGTGTCCCATGAGAGAACTCTTAGTTCAAACAGAGGCGCTCTGCACAGCCGAAGTCCAAATGAGAAGAAAACCGCGAGACTCAGACTCATGTGTTGCAGCATGCACCAAGTGAGAATAACATAGATAGCCCCTAAAGAGCGCTGCACATTTTGAAAAGCTCCTTCCCCGGGAAGATGCACATGCACAACAAGCCTCCCAGAGGCCGTCTACGCTTATTCAGCAAGGCCAAGGCGAGAGTGACTGCATTTCCTA
>NW_007185331.1:0-885 GCF_000164805.1 Carlito syrichta
TCAGCCAGGCATGGCAGTGCATGCCTGTAATTCCGGCTACTTGGAAGGCTGAGGCGGAAGAATCACTGGAGCCCAGCAGGTCGAGGCTGCGGTGGCCGGGAGCAGCCACTGCACTCCAGTCTGGGTGACAGAGTGAGACTCCAACTCAAAAAACAAAAAAAGGATTGGCAGTAGTGGGAAACTGCTGGGAAGGGAGAGGGGAAGCAAGATTAGCAGTCATGGGAATCTGCCCAGGGAAAAGGGAGCACACCTCATCAACAAGGGTACCTGCATAATGAACATTTGTATACCTAACCTGACTTGTACCCCATATCTTTAAAATAAAAAAATTAAAAACAAACAAACAAACAAAAACATTGGGAACATAAAAAAAAAGTTCTCTTTGTGATGTCCTTATTCTCTTCAGTAACATAGAGAGGGTTTTCTTTCTTTCTTTTTTTTTTTGAGTTGGAGTCTCACTCTGTCGCCCAGACTGGAGTGCAGTGGCTGCTCCTGGCCAATGCAGCCTTGACCTGCTGGGCTCCTGCAATCCTTCTGCCTCAGCCTTCCAAGTAGCTGGAACTACAGGCACACACTACCATGCCCAGCTAATTTTTTGATTTATTGTGTAGATGAGGTCTCACCAAGTTACCCAGGCAGGTCTTGAACCCGCAGGCTCAGGCAATTCACTCACCTCGGCCTCCCAAAGTGTGGAATTACAGGCTGAGCCACCGAGCCCGGCTGAGAGGGTTTTCTTAATGGGGTGAAGTGGTATGACATTTCTTCAGACTACAAGGATCTTAGTTCACAGGTCTTGAGTAAGTCACAGGTTCCCATCTTAGTGGCTGTGAGCTTTTATGTCAGTTCTTTTACTTCTGTAAGCCCCCAACACAGCATGGTTACCTT
>NW_007185332.1:0-1565 GCF_000164805.1 Carlito syrichta
TTGGGAACATAAAAAAAAAGTTATCTTTGGGATGTCCTTATTCTCTTCAGTAACATAGAGAGGGTTTTCTTTCTTTCTTTTTTTTTTTGAGTTGGAGTCTCACTCTGTCGCCCAGACTGGAGTGCAGTGGCTGCTCCTGGCCAATGCAGCCTTGACCTGCTGGGCTCCTGCAATCCTTCTGCCTCAGCCTTCCAAGTAGCTGGAACTACAGGCACACACTACCATGCCCAGCTAATTTTTTGATTTATTGTGTAGATGAGGTCTCACCAAGTTACCCAGGCAGGTCTTGAACCCGCAGGCTCAGGCAATTCACTCACCTCGGCCTCCCAAAGTGTGGAATTACAGGCTGAGCCACCGAGCCCGGCTGAGAGGGTTTTCTTAATGGGGTGAAGTGGTATGACATTTCTTCAGACTACAAGGATCTTAGTTCACAGGTCTTGAGTAAGTCACAGGTTCCCATCTTAGTGGCTGTGAGCTTTTATGTCAGTCCTTTAACTTCTGTAAGCCCCCAACACAGCATGGTTACCTTCCCTGAGTACGCTACTGGAGGAATTCTGTATTGGAAAAGAAGAGCCCAGATTTGCCTAGAATGAACTGTGCCATGTACAGAGGGCCTGTCTAGGGTGTTCACTGGATTCTTGCTTTCCAACCCATAGGCTGAGGACTCTGTCTGATGAGATAACTGAGGCTTTATGGCTATCAAGGATGAATTACATACCTGATCTACGGTGGAGCTGGCACTTGAGCCTAGGAGCCATTGGGGTGTGGTGGGGTCAAGGACTTGGTGTTGATCAGCCTAGAACCAGCACCCCAGAGAATACAAATGGAGAAGGGAGGTTCTCCTCAACTAGCTTGAGATGCTGCCCCAAAGTTTGGGAAATGGATTTTGAACACACAAGGTGACAGGTGTCCACTGTAGCTTTACCAAAACATTCCTCAATTAAGCCTGAGGTAAGTTCCTGTTCAGGTCCTGTCACTGGGATTCTCACCCTGCCCAGCTGTCCTCACCAACCTGCAGCCCAGTGTTGACTCCAGTGGCCGTGGCCCAGTCTTCCATCAAAGGGATTGGCCTCTTCCTTGGCCTCATGGGGCCTCCATGGCTTCTCAGATTTGCAGTGTGACAGGGTGTGTTCTGTGCCACTGAAAAGTGAAATCAGGTCATAAGGTGGCAGGCCCTGCCCCTGGTTAAAGAGGTCCTGTTGTGGGGTAGCAGCCATTCCCCAATCATCCCTGGCAGCTGTCCCAGCAGTGTGGCTGCTCAGATGTGCGCTGGGAGCTTTCCCAAGCCTGGCTTGCATTTCACCTTTGTCTGTTTTGTTGAGGTGTGATTGTCTGGTTTGAGTCATTCTTGCCTTCTGGGGAGACACAGGAGGATTTTCAGGTGGGGAGATGAGCAAATCTGTTGTTACTCCTTGCTAAAATTGGAATGTGTACAACCACACCCACACTCAATGGACACACCTCTTGGGGCTCTTGGAGGGCTTTGTCTTCCATTCTAGAATATTTCTTCTCTTGCTTTTTTCACCTGCCTGTCTATGGGCCTCCTCTGTCCTTCCTCCCCATGG
>NW_007185333.1:0-800 GCF_000164805.1 Carlito syrichta
ACTTTCCAACTGCCCCAGGGGCTGGGAGAGAGAAAGGACGTGTCTCCCCAGAGTCTTCTGAGGGAATGCAATCCTAAGAACGCTTTTCTGTGGGCTTCTGGCCTCCACAAATATGACAGAATGCACTTCTGTTGTTTTGAGCAGCCTAGATTGTGCCATTTTGGGGGTTGTTGCTTTTTATTTTTGAGTTGGAGTCTCACTCTGTCGCCCAGGCTGGAGTGCAGTGGCACACTCAGGGCCATTGCAGCCTCAACCTGCTGGGCTCAGGTGATCCTTCTGCCTCAGTCTTTAAATTGGTGGAACTACAGGGATGTGCCACCATGCTCGGTTAATTTTTTTTGATTTACTGTAGAGATAAGGTCTCGCCAAATTGCCCAGGCTGGTCTCAAATCCATGGACTCAGGCAATACTCTTGCCTCAGCCTCCCAAAGTGCTGGGATTATAGTCATGAGCCACCATGCCCAGCCTTTGTGGCATTGTTATTGCAGCCCTAGGAAACTGATACACACCCCAGTACATCTGCACAACCCACTGAATGAGAAAGCGTAAAGTGGAAACTGCCATGGGGAAATATAGAGCATGTATAAGGCTGCCTTCAGGTATAGCAGAGCAGATAACAATCATGGTCAATAAGAATTCCTGAGAAATACTGTGATTTGTAATAAATCAAATTCCTGGCCAGATACGGTAGCTCACACCCATAATCCCAACACTTTTGAGGCTGAGGATCATTGTCTGAGCCCGAGGAGTTCAACGAGATTTTGTCTGCGACAAAAAAAAAAAAATCAATCCATCAAATT
>NW_007185334.1:0-779 GCF_000164805.1 Carlito syrichta
AATGCAATCCTAAGAACGCTTTTCTGTGGGCTTCTGGCCTCCACAAATATGACAGAATGCACTTCTGTTGTTTTGAGCAGCCTAGATTGTGCCATTTTGGGGGTTGTTGCTTTTTATTTTTGAGTTGGAGTCTCACTCTGTCGCCCAGGCTGGAGTGCAGTGGCACACTCAGGGCCATTGCAGCCTCAACCTGCTGGGCTCAGGTGATCCTTCTGCCTCAGTCTTTAAATTGGTGGAACTACAGGGATGTGCCACCATGCTCGGCTAATTTTTTTTGATTTACTGTAGAGATAAGGTCTCGCCAAATTGCCCAGGCTGGTCTCAAATCCATGGACTCAGGCAATACTCTTGCCTCAGCCTCCCAAAGTGCTGGGATTATAGTCATGAGCCACCATGCCCAGCCTTTGTGGCATTGTTATTGCAGCCCTAGGAAACTGATACATACCCCAGTACATCTGCACAACCCACTGAATGAGAAAGAGTAAAGTGGAAACTGCCATGGGGAAATATAGAGCATGTATAAGGCTGCCTTCAGGTATAGCAGAGCAGATAACAATCATGGTCAATAAGAATTCCTGAGAAATACTGTGATTTGTAATAAATCAAATTCCTGGCCAGATACAGTAGCTCACACCCATAATCCCAACACTTTTGAAGGCTGAGGCAGGATCATTGTTTGAGCCCAGGAGTTCAACGAGATTTTGTCTGTGGCAAAAAAAAAAAAAAAATCAATCCATCAAATTTCACCCTCAAAACACAATATCTCAGGCAACCCTCTT
>NW_007185335.1:0-776 GCF_000164805.1 Carlito syrichta
ACAGAATGCACTTCTGTTGTTTTGAGCAGCCTAGATTGTGCCATTTTGGGGGTTGTTGCTTTTTATTTTTGAGCTGGAGTTTCACTCTGTCGCCCAGGCTGGAGTGCAGTGGCACACTCAGGGCCATTGCAGCCTCAACCTGCTGGGCTCAGGTGATCCTTCTGCCTCAGTCTTTAAATTGGTGGAACTACAGGGATGTGCCACCATGCTCGGCTAATTTTTTTTTGATTTACTGTAGAGATAAGGTCTCGCCAAATTGCCCAGGCTGGTCTCAAATCCATGGACTCAGGCAATACTCTTGCCTCAGCCTCCCAAAGTGCTGGGATTATAGTCATGAGCCACCATGCCCAGCCTTTGTGGCATTGTTATTGCAGCCCTAGGAAACCGATACACACCCCAGTACATCTACACATCCCACTGAATGAGAAAGAGTAAAGTGGAAACTGCCATGGGGAAATATAGAGCATGTATAAGGCTGCCTTCAGGTATAGCAGAGCAGATAACAATCATGGTCAATAAGAACTCCTGAGAAATACTGTGATTTGTAATAAATCAAATTCCTGGCCAGACACGGTAGCTCACACCCAAAATCCCAACACTTTTGAAGGCTGAGGCAGGATCATTGTTTGAGCCCAGGAGTTCAACGAAATTTTGTCTGTGGCAAAAAAAAAAAAAAAAATCAATCCATCAAATTTCACCCTCAAAACACATATCTCAGGCAACCCTCTTAGGTCCCTCTCCCACTCTGGGAGCTTTTTCTGTCCTCTCAATAAATC
>NW_007185336.1:0-1396 GCF_000164805.1 Carlito syrichta
GGCAACAGAGTGAGACTCCAACTCAAAAAAAATAAAAATAAAAAAATAAATCTAAAGCCGGGCTCAGTGGCTCAGCTTGTAATCCCACGCCTTTGGGAGGCTGAGGTGAGTGGATTGCCTTAGCCCGCGGGTTCGAGACCCGCCTGGGCAGCGAGACCTCATCTCTACAATAAATGAAAAAATGTTGGGCGTGATAGGCATACCTGTAATTCCGGCTACTTGGAAGGCTGAGACAGAAGGATCGCCAGAGCCCAGCAGGTCGGGGCTGCGGTGGCCGGGAGTGACCACTGCACTCCAGTCTGGGTGACAGAGTAGGACTCCAACTCAAAAAATAATAATAATAAATAAATAAATAAATAAATAACTCTAAAGGAGAAAATGAAAATCAGTGCAGAGATTAGTGCAACTTAAGTCAGGAAATCAATAGTTTATCAAGATATACATCTTTCCCAACTTGATCTTTAATTTCAGCACAATCCCAAATAATCTCAGCAAGTTATTGTATGGATATCAGCACACTGACTCCAAAGTTTATATGGAGAGGAGAATGACACAGAACAGCCAATTCAGTGCTGAAGGAGAAGAACAAAGTTGAAGGAATAACACTATCAAACTTCAAGATTTAACTATAAAGCTGTAGTAATCAAAACTGTAATATTGGTGAATGAATAGATATGTAAATCAGCAGAACAGAATAGATGTGCATAAATGTAATCAATTGATCTTTGATAAAGGAGCAAAGAGTGCAAAGGAGCAGAAAATGGTGCTGGAAAACTGAACATCCATCTGCAGAAATTAAATAAATTTAGGCATAGACTTTATAGCTGTCCCATAAAATAGCTCAAAATGGACCATCTAGCTAAATGTAAAAGAAAAAATTATGAAACTCCTAAAAGATAACATAGAAGAAAATCTAGATGACCTTGCATATGACAATGACTTTGTAAAAACAACACCAAGACTGTAATCTATGAAGAAAATAATTGCCAAGCAAGACTTCATTAAAGTTAAAGACTTTTGCTCATGAAAGTTACTGGTAAGAGAATGGAAAGATAAACCACAGACTGGGAAATAATATTTGAAAAGACACCTTTGATAAATGACTGCTACTCAAAAGATATAAATAACTCTTAAAATCAACAATAAAAAGTCAAACAATGCAATTACAAATAGGCAAGAAACCTAAGTGAACCTCACCAAAGAGGTAGCACAATTGGAAATAAGCATATAAAGTATATTCAACACATATAACTAAGGAATTGAACATTAAAACAACAATGAGAAATCATTTCTAGAAAATGGTCAAAATCTGAAACACTGTCAACACCAAATGTTGAGGAGGATGTGGGGCAATAGAAACTCTCACTCTTTGCTGCTGGGACTGAAAATGGTACAG
>NW_007185337.1:0-799 GCF_000164805.1 Carlito syrichta
AAAGTTACGGGTAAGAGAATGGAAAGATAAACCACAGACTGGGAAATAATATTTGAAAAGACACCTTTGATAAATGACTGCTACTCAAAAGATACAAATAACTCTTAAAATCAACAATAAAAAGTCAAACAATGCAATTACAAATAGGCAAGAAACCTAAATGAACCTCACCAAAGAGGTGGCACAATTGGAAATAAGCATATAAAGTATATTCAACACATATAACTAAGGAATTGAACATTAAAACAACAATGAGAAATCATTTCTAGAAAATGGTCAAAATCTGAAACACTGTCAACACCAAATGTTGAGGAGGATGTGGGGCAATAGAAACTCTCACTCTTTGCTGCTGGGACTGAAAATGGTACAGCCACTTGGAAGACAGTCTAGCAATTTCTTACAAAACTAACATACTCTTACCATATGATCCAGCAACTTCATTCCCTGATATTTGCTTACATAAGCTGAAAGCTTATGACCACACAAAAACCTGCACATGGGTGTGTATGGAAGCTTTATTCATAATTACTAAAACTTGGGAGTAATAAGTGTCCTTCAGTAGTTCAACATTTGAACAAACGGTGGTACATCCAGGCAATGGAATATTATTCGGAACTTGAAAAGAAATAAGCTATCAATCTGTGAAAAGACATGGGGAAGCTTAAATGCATATTACTGTGAAAGAAGCCAGTCAAAAAAGACTACATACTGTAGCCTTTATGTGACATATTGTCATAATTGCTATGACATTTGGAAAAGACAGAACTATAGAGACAGTGACTCCCTGAGATTGGGGGTA
>NW_007185338.1:0-1212 GCF_000164805.1 Carlito syrichta
CTGGGCCATTTGTATCTGTGGGCAACTTACAAGTATTTTAAAAGTATTTTGCCTAGAAAAACACTAAATATGTCAGCCCTTCCTTCTGTATGTTTGTATATGTTGTCCTGAGAAGTATAACCCTTGTGTGCCAGTATTCTTTTTAGAAGGTCTTGCTGAGGATTTTACTTGGTAAACATGGAATGTATATACTAGTGTGTGAAATCTTGGACAAATGCAGGCTGGAATAATGGTGTGTTACCTAGTTCTTCAGCTAAGGAGAAGCTTTCCTGTGCTTTCTTTCATTGCCCTACAACTGGCCAAGTGGCTCAGCCAGACACTTTGATTCTGGATCTCAAAAACCACTGGGAATTCTTGGATTAGTGGTTGAAGGTTGAAAACTCTCTTATAATGTCTGAAAAGGTTAGGAAAGTTTCCAAGTTATATAATTTCTATACAAAGAAGTAGCTGTGACTTGGAAAGTGCTATTTTATCTATCCATTCACTGATCTATTAATTGAGTAAACATTCATGAAATAACATTCTATGTTCCAGACCCATGTGTGGAGCTGTGGATACAAGGAATAAAACCCAAGGGGTTTACTGTCTAGTAGGGAGAGATGGACTTGTAATAATTAAATAATTGGATATGTGTTATAATAGGTTTCAGTAGTATAATAGAAATAGACAGGTGGAGGAAGGTTGTTATGGTAGGAACAGAAACATACATGACTCGCAAAACATGTACACGATTTTATTAAAAAAAAAGACAACAGAAACTTTTAAAAATAGACTGCATTTCAATTTTTTTTCCACCACCACCAAAAAACGACTTGTACTTTGGGTCATTCCCCTTTCAGCTTTTCCCTTGGATTTAGGGTTCTTCATAAACATTATAATAACTGTAATCCCTACCTTTCCATGCTCTCTGGTGCTATCTTCTTAAATGACTTTGTAAGAATTCATTGAGAAGCTTTGACAGAAACAACTTGCCATTTTCTCCCTTGATTACACAATGTGGTGGCTTCTACTACCATGCTACTGTAAGAAATTCTGCCATGAAGAACTCTGTACATGATTTTTTTTTTGCATTTTAAAATATTCCTTAGAATTTTTTTCTAAAACTGGGATTGCTGGATGAGATGGAAAATGCATTTTATGGTTCTTTATTTATTTGTTAAGTTTCCAAAAGGGTCTGATTCATTTAAAGCACCACAGCAGTATTCTGAGGAG
>NW_007185339.1:0-1217 GCF_000164805.1 Carlito syrichta
AAAAACGACTTGTACTTTGGGTCATCCCCTTTCAGCTTTTCCCTTGGATTTAGGGTTCTCATAAACATTATAATAACTGTAATCCCTACCTTTCCATGCTCTCTGGTGCTATCTTCTTAAATGACTTTGTAAGAATTCATTGAGAAGCTTTGACAGAAACAACTTGCCATTTTCTCCCTTGATTACACAATGTGGTGGCTTCTACTACCATGCTACTGTAAGAAATTCTGCCATGAAGAACTCTGTACATGATTTTTTTTTTGCATTTTAAAATATTCCTTAGAATTTTTTTCTAAAACTGGGATTGCTGGATGAGATGGAAAATGCATTTTATGGTTCTTTATTTATTTGTTAAGTTTCCAAAAGGGTCTGATTCATTTAAAGCACCACAGCAGTATTCTGAGGAGAGATGAAGGTTCCAGTTTGAATACACCCTCATTAATAAGGAATTGCATTTTGATTCTGGATTTTATCTTAGTAGATAAAAATTGCACATTTTTACAAATTCCATCATAATTTCATTTCAGTCTGTCTTGCTAATTCGCACTTTCTGTCATTTGCTTTTTAACATGGGTTCTTTCTTTCTTCTCAATAATTTCTTTTTTACTCCATTATTTATGCTTTTGCTGCTCTCCTGACTATAATGTTTTGTTTATGACTCTGTTATACTATGCATTATACTATGTCTTACAGAACAGTTATTTGGAAAACCGTGTCCTTTAATAGATCATCAGGGTTTTTTGGAAGGGATGTCGATTTTTATCTGTGATTTTCCTGTGCAGTGTCTTATATGCTGTGGGGCTTAATGAATAAAACACTTTATCATGCTACCTCATCTAATTTGCACAACAATAAGTTGACAGTAGGTGTTATTATCTACGTTTGGATAAAAATAAAATGAAACGAAGTCTCAGATCATACAAGTAAAGAGTAATTGAAGCTGGGCTCTGTGGCTCAGCCTGTAATCCCGTGCCTTTGGGAGGCTGAGGTGAGAGGATTGACTGAGCCTGCGGGTTCGAGACCCGCCTGGGCAGTGAGACCTCATCTTTACAATAAATCAAAAAATCAGCCGGGTGTGGTAGCGAATGCCTGTAATTCCGTCTACTTGGAAGGCTGAGGCAGAAGGATTGCCGGAGCTCAGCAGGTCGAGGCTGCAGTGCTGGGAGCGGCCACTGCACTCCAGTCTGAGCGACAGAGTGAGACTCCAACTCAAAAAA
>NW_007185340.1:0-1874 GCF_000164805.1 Carlito syrichta
TGCACTCCAGCCTGGGTGACAGAGTGAGACTCCAACTCAAAAAATAAAATAAAATAAAAGGGGGTATGTGTGAGAAAAAGAGAAATAACTTTTAAAAAATTCTGGGTTCTGCCTTTAGATAGGCATCAAAGTCTCCAAGATATCCCAATGTGAGGACAAAAGTTTGAATTTGTTTAATTCAATGACTCCTAAGTCCATCTCACCACTGTAATTCTCCATCTTCAGACTTGTAGAGACAGAAACAAAGGACGTCACATACTTTTTCTGCACAATGTGAATGTACCTTATATTTACTCATTCACTGTAACAGATGAGTCCCTAGTGCGTTGCTGGAATGCGCCACATTGCTGCAGTGTGGTAGTGTTTCTTGGGTGTTATGTGGGGCATGGTCAGCAGTGGAGTGGGGTTTGTGGGTCTCGTGTGGGACGCCATGAGCAGTGCTGTAGGGTTGCTTGGATGTCATTTGGGATGCCATCAGCAGTGTTGCAGTGTGTCTCTTGGGCGTCCCATGGGACGTGAGCATCAGTGATGTAGGGTTTTTGGGTGTCCTATGAGATGCCATCAGCAGTGATGTAGGGTTTCTTGGGTGTTGAATCACATGTATCCCATGGATTTATACAATGCATCTATGATCTATCTATATATTTCTCTCTCTCCTCTCTTTCTCAATATAAATATATAAATATATATACACACACACACACACTCACACACACACTATGTCTCTATGTATACTGTGTATCAATTTTAAAATTTTAATGTAGCTGTAGGTGCCCTGCCCTAAATGTACTGAGCCAGAATCACCCCGGGGGTGGGGCCTGGAAATCTGCGTTCTCAGCAAGTTCCCAGGCGCTTGACAGCCATTGCTGCAAGGAGTGGTGCAGAAGAGCACTGGCTATGGAGTTAGCCCCCTGGCTTATGGCTCACTAGCCGTGTGGCCTGGGCAGTGTTTCTAAGCTCCAGTGTTACTACCTGTGAAAGGGGTGTCAGAGTGACTCTGAAGATATTTTGTACAGGTTAAATGATATGATGTATGCAATGTGCTTGTTACAATATCTGACGTAGTAAATCTCATTAGAGGTGACAGTTCCTGCTACTGCTACTACAAGGACCACCGTGCAAAGTGATTGGATGAGGCCCGCTCACATTATGAGGGTCACCTGCTCTACTCAGAGTCTCCTGATTTAAATGTTGGTCATTTCTAAAAAACACCCTCACAGCAACACCTGGACTGATGTTTGGCCAAACAACAGGGCACCAGAGCCTACCCAGATTGACACATGAAATTTACCATCACACAGAGTAGAAACATCATTTTGTGAAATGGTTCTTTCCATTTGCGTGCATGCATGCGTGTGCGCGCGCACGCACACACACACACACACACACACACACACACAAATGGGTAGCAACTTTAAATGTCTTCATTATTGTGAGTCATAGATTAAAAGATACAAAAGACTCTGCTTGAGAAAACTTCATAAAATGAATGAGACAAAACAGAAAAATCCTGCTTTAGTACTATGGGCGAAAGCACACTCAGTGGAATTTAATGAATTCCTTTTTTATTACCTCCAGTGTAAAGACCCAGTAACGTCACCTCCAGATTTTGGGAGCCCTACCTGGTCTCACCTCCGTTGTTCTAGACAGCTATATACTTGTAACCATCTGCAGCTTGTAACGCCGCCCAGGCGACCCTGCCAGGTGGAAAAACGGTGGAAAGCTGGCAGGCACCTCTGTAGACAGCAAGAACGAGCCAGTGCCTCCTTGCTCATTAGCCTGCACCCAGGCAGCTCCTGGGGAAGAGACTGCTTGGACGCAACATCTTCAAATTGCAAAGCCAGCCACGTGCAGAGCTGGCGGCCCTGACCTCC
>NW_007185341.1:0-841 GCF_000164805.1 Carlito syrichta
CTAGTTAAGTGAGCTTGTTAATTCAGTTGTTTTCCCAGCTGGCTAGCTAGGTAGCTAGCTAGTTAAGTCAGCTGGCTAGCCAGTTGGCTAGCTGGTTAAGACAGCTAGTTAATTCAGCTGGCCAGACAACTGGCTAGCTAGTTAAGTCAGCTGGCCAGCAAGCTGACTAGCAGGCTAAATCAACTAGTCAATTCATCTGGCCGGCCAGCATTCTAGCAAGGTAGCTAGATAGTTAAGTCAACTAGTTAAGTCAGCTAAAGTCAGCTGACCAGTCAGGTCACATGCCATCCAACTAGTTAATTCAGCTAAAAAGTTGGCTCACACAGCAACCGACTAGTTAAGTCAACTGACCTGTCGTCTCACTTGCCGGTCAATTAGTAAAGTTAGCTCACCTCTCAGCTCACTTGCCGGCTGGCTTATTAATTCAGCAAACCAATCGGCCACCTAGCCAGTCAACTAGTATAGTTGACTAACCAATCGGTTGACTAGTCAGCTAACTTGTCAGCCGACATGTTAGCTCAGCTAACTAGTTACTGATAAGTTAGGGCAGCTAGCTAGTCGGCCTACTAATTGGCTAACGAGGTAGTTGAGGCCACCATCCATCCAAATAGTTATCAGAGCTGACTAGTGGGCCAACTCCTCAGTCAAAAAGTTGTCACCTAGCTAACTCGCTAAACATCTAGTTATGTGAGATACTTAAATCATTTATCAACTAGTTAAATGAGGTAGCTAACTCATTAACCAACTCGTTAAGTTGGGTAACTATCTCGTTAGTCAACTAGTTAAGTCAGCTAGCTAAGTCAACTAGCTAACCAGTTAGCTAGCTAAGTCAGCTAACTAA
>NW_007185342.1:0-871 GCF_000164805.1 Carlito syrichta
CACTAGTGGGCCAACTCCTCAGTCAAAAAGTTGTCACCTAGCTAACTCGCTAAACATCTAGTTATGTGAGATACTTAAATCATTTATCAACTAGTTAAATGAGGTAGCTAACTCATTAACCAACTCGTTAAGTTGGGTAACTATCTCGTTAGTCAACTAGTTAAGTCAGCTAGCTAAGTCAACTAGCTAACCAGTTAGCTAGCTAAGTCAGCTAACTAAGACAGCCAGCTCACTACTTAGCTAACTATTTAAGTCAAGTACTTAAGTCTGTTAACTAAGTAGTTAGCTAATTAGTTAAATCAACTGGATATTTAGCTATTAAATAGTTAGCTAACTATTTAATTCAGGTAGTTAATTCAAATAGCTAACTAGTTAAGTCGGCCAGTTAAGTCAGCTACCTAAGTAGTTAAGTCACCTACTTAATTCAGCTAGTTAAATCAGCATTCTAATTAAGTCAGGTGGTTAAGACAGCTACCTAACTAGTTAGCTAATGGGTTAGGTCAGCAGGTTGAGTCAGGTAGTTAGCTAGCTAGCTAACTGGTTAAGACAGCTGGTTGAGTCAGCTAGCTAGCTAGTCAGCACATGGGTTTAGTCAGCTGATTAAGTAGGCTAGCTAGCTAGTTATCTAATGAGTGAAGTCAGCTGGATGAGTCAGCTAGCTAACTAGTTAGCTAACGAGTTAAGTCAGCTGCTTAACCCACCTAGGAAGGTTGTTAGCTAATGAGATAATCGGATGACTAAGTCAGCTAGCTAACACTTTAGATAACTAGTAATCTAGCTAGTTAGCTACCATGTGAAGTCAGTTAGCTAGCTAGGCAGCTAACTACTTAAGTGAGCTTGTTAGCTATGTAGCTAACTAGTTAGCTAACTC
>NW_007185343.1:0-505 GCF_000164805.1 Carlito syrichta
TAAGTCAGTTGGGTAAGACAGCTACCTAACTAGTTAGCTAATGGGTTAGGTCAGCAGGTTGAGTCAGGTAGCTAGCTAGCTAGCTAACTGGTTAAGACAGCCGGTTGAGTCAGCTAGCTAGCTAGTCAGCACATGGGTTTAGTCAGCTGATTAAGTAGGCTAGCTAGCTAGTTATATAATGAGTGAAGTCAGCTGGATGAGTCAGCTAGCTAACTAGTTAGCTAACGAGTTAAGTCAGCTGCTTAACCCACCTAGGAAGGTTGTTAGCTAATGAGATAATCGGATGACTAAGTCAGCTAGCTAGCACTTTAGATAACTAGTAATCTAGCTAGTTAGCTACCATGTGAAGTCAGTTAGCTAGCTAGGCAGCTAACTACTTAAGTGAGCTTGTTAGCTATGTAGCTAACTAGTTAGCTAACTCTTTAAATCAGCTGGCTAGTGAGGCAGCGAGCTAGTTAGCTAACTATTTAAGTCAGCTGTCTAGCTAGCAACTAGCTAGTTATTT
>NW_007185344.1:0-348 GCF_000164805.1 Carlito syrichta
CAGCACTGTTCACAATAGCAAGAACCTGGAAGCAACCATGCTGTCCATCAAAAGAGGACTGGATTTTAAAAATGTGGTACATATACACAATAGAATACTATGCAGCCATAAAAAAAGAACAATATCATGAATTTTGCAGCAATCTGGATAGAACTAGAGTCTATAATACTGAGTGACCTCTCACAGAAACAAAGATCCGAGTATCACATGTTCACTCATATAATGGACCTTGAACATCCAATGTAATACTATAAGAAAATGACTGACAATAGTGGGAATCTATGGGGTGGGGAGGGAGATGAGATTAATGGTAGCAAATATCTGTCTGGGGATGGGGAAACACCTCTT
>NW_007185345.1:0-577 GCF_000164805.1 Carlito syrichta
CTCACCTCGGCCTCCCAAAGCGTGGGATTACAGGCTGAGCCACTGAGCCCGGCCCAGAAGCAGATTTGTATTTTGAAATGTACACTACTGGTAAAGTTTAAAAATAATGAACATGCCGGGCTCGGTGGCTCAGCCTGTAATCCCACGCCTTTGGGAGGCTGAGGTGAGTGGATTGCCTGAGCCCGCCGGTTCAAGACCCACCTGGGCAGCAAGACCTCATCTCTACAATAAATCAAAAGATCAGCCGGGCGTGGTAGCGCATGCCTGTAATTCCAGCTACTCGGAAGACTGAGGTGGAAGGATCTCCGGAGCCCAGCAGGTCAAGGCTGCGGTGGCCGGGAGCAGCCACTGCACTCCAGTCTGGGCGACAGAGTGAGACTCCCACTCAAAAAAAAAATAATAATAATAATGAACATTAAGGAACTGCCCAACCATTTGTTGGTCCAGGCTGAATTTGTTGTACAGACTGAACTTTGATGTGTCTTCCTGGTGGTTCTGTAATATCCCGTGCATTTGTCTATTTGGGTACCTTTCACATTATTTTATAATCATCTATCTATTAAAAAGTAAGCTTCCT
>NW_007185346.1:0-645 GCF_000164805.1 Carlito syrichta
TTTTGTCTAAGGCAGTTTGGGCAAAACAGTCAAGGTAAAATAGGAAGATGTGGTTTATGGTTTGAGGGAAGCAACAGCTGTTGGATGTCCTGAGAAAGGAACTGAGGACACAACACAGACTTCTGTTGATGATGCATGCAAGCATAAGAGATAAATGACTCGATGAAATGACTCACTTCATTTTCAAGTAAACTTTATAGTTGTAGCTCCTCTACTACTGTGTTAAATATTTAATTTTACCTTTAATTATAGTCTAAGTCTGGACATCAAAACTTAAATTCTTTCACCCTGCTACAGAGAATACATTAAATGCTTACTTCCAAAAATAACTTAGTTAATTGCTTTAGTAAGACATAGATCTGGCAGCAAATCCTTTCAAAATAAGTACGACATAGATCAAATCATCTCATTAGTTCAGACAAGCTATAAATGTGTTTTAATAGGCCAAAACTAAAATTTTTGGAGGCACTGCATAATTTGGGGACAGGATAGATTAAGTTGCTTTGTTTATTTTATTTTATTTTATTTTATTTTTGCTATTAATAATAGTATTTAGCCAGGCTCAGTGGCTCAGCCTGTAATCCTGCGCCTTTGGGAGGCTAAGGTGAGTGGATTGCCTGAGCCCGCGGGTTCGAGATCCGCCTG
>NW_007185347.1:0-713 GCF_000164805.1 Carlito syrichta
CCTCCCCCACTTGTACTCAAGTGTGCTTCCTGAGAGGGCGAGCAGGGTTGAGGGAGAGTCGGCATGAACAGAGTGGCATGGCCAGGGAGAGTGTCACACAGAGGGATGACATGCTGTCTGTTACATGTCATGGCTGGAAAGAGGCTAAACCCTGCTGCCCAGGAGCTGGAGCCTGGGGTGATGGTGTAAAGGGAGCTCAGTTGGGCTGTAGTGGTCCAGTTCACTGCTGAACTGCTGGGCCCCACAGAGGCTGGTTCACAATATGTATGAATGAATGAATGAATGAATTGCGAATGGGCAGATGCCGCACTGGCACTCAGGAGACCTGGCTCCCATCTGGGATATGCCCCTACTCGGCCGTGTACTCTCTTGGCCATCCCTCCTTCTGTGAGAGCGCTTCCCAACATGTAGCATGAAGAAACTGGACAAGCCGGGCTCGGTGGCTCAGCCTGTAATCCTGCACCTTGGGAGACTGAGGTGAGTGGATCACCTGAGCCCGCGGGTTCGAGACCCTCCTGGGCAACTTGGTGAGACCGCATCTCTACAATAAATTTTAAAAAAATTAGTCAGGTGTGGTAGCGCACGCCTGTAGCTCCAGCTACTTGGAAGGCTGAGGCGAAGGATCGCTGGAGCCTAGCAGGTCAAGGCTGCGGTGGCCGGCAGCGGCCACTGCACTCCAGTCTGGGCGATGGAGTGAAACTCCAACTCAAAAA
>NW_007185348.1:0-646 GCF_000164805.1 Carlito syrichta
AATTAAAATGAAAGCAAATTGAAACAAGAAAACCCAATTATATTTTAAATGAATATCTCAACCACACTAAAGGGGAGGGGCAAAAAGAAAGTAAGAACTAATTCAGATGATTGATTGCCATAGTGTTTGACTACCTATCCTCATTATTGCGTAGATGGGGGTGGGGCAGAATTGCAAGTAAATGTTGGTATGGGGAAGCAATTTGGGAATAATTTTAAATGTATTATAGAATTGATCAAATGAATAAATGAAGAAGAAAGAGCATACAAAAATAATATGAGGAAAATAAGAAAAACTCTGTGAAGGTTGGACTGAAATTGGGAATATACATATAATTTTTTTTTAATTTTAAAAGTCTTTTTAAAATTATATATATTTATATATAATTATATACACTCATACATGTGTATACATATATATATACATTCATACACGTGTATGTCTATATGTATATGTATGCAAGTGTGTGTGCCTGTACATGCTTTCTAGTTCATTCACCACTGAAAGACACCCTGTAAGCAATAAGCACACACAGCACCCAGATCTTGGTGTTTAACACCATTCCCCACTCAAAGGAACCAGGGTTCCCTGAGGAAATGAGTGGCTGTGATGGGCACCTGGAAAGGATGATCTTGTGTTGGAAAGT
>NW_007185349.1:0-786 GCF_000164805.1 Carlito syrichta
CATTGTCCGTGGCTCTCTATAAACTCAATTCAGTCACTATTACAGAGAACACTTTTTCAAACAAAAGGGAGAATATAGAACACACACACAAATAATACAAAATAAAAATCAGAACAAGAATAAGCGAATGAAATGTAATTGTACACCTAACCCTTAACTGTATGCCACAAAAACATAATAAAAAATATTGATTAAAAAAATAAATAAATAAAAATAATGAGATACTGACATGGTATAAATAGGGTTGGACTGATTCAAGAACAATCTTTGCTTTGTGCATATCACTTGAATTATTATAATAAAAAGTACAAATTTTAATTAATAAAAAAATCAAATAAAAAAAAGAATAAGCAGGTAAGTCTTACCAAAGGAACCCAGAAAATTCTCCATTTTGGAATAGTCATTGTGCAGGTCTCTACAAGAGTTCAGTGCTGTCACACAGCAGCCCTTACAGCAAGCTCCGCTGTTTTCACATCTTAGAAGGGTTAAATGTCATCAAAGTTAGACTAGTGTCAAAGTCACGGAGTTGAGGTTTATATATATAGTTTGCACCATTGTCTACAAAGCCCCACACAATCTGATTCCTGGCTATCTCTCCAACTTCATTTTCCGCCATTTTTCTCCTTGTTCACTGTATCTCAGCCACCCTGACCTTCTCCCTATTCCTTAAACTGTGAAAATCTGTTCCTATTTCTGAACTTTTGTACTTGAACTTTCCTGGAACATATTTTCTTCTGATAATTTGAAGGAGCACTCTCTGATTTCTTGAGGTTTCTGCACAAATAT
>NW_007185350.1:0-1166 GCF_000164805.1 Carlito syrichta
TTGGGAGACTAGAAACTGTCATGATAGAGACATTGTATGCATTCAGTTTAATACTGATGGGGCATAAGTTTGAAAATGAAGAACTCATTCACCAAGGGTTACTCAACAAGAAATTCCTAAACTCACAATATAAATGCCAAATGAACACCAGGATGAAGAGGGGGCATATAAAGAAGTCAGTGAAGGGATCAGCCAGATAACAAGCCAGGATTAAAAATACCCAATGAAACTGTCATGGTAAAACAGATTGGGAAAAGGAATGAATTATCAAAAGGGTGAACATTCAGAATAACTGACAAACTGATAAAACAGAAAAGAAGGAAGAGTCGACTGAAGTAATACTGTGTTCTTACTGTGTTCTAACAAACAGTTTGGTCACGACAAATTGACAGTGGATTTCTCTTTTAGCGAAATAAATTTAGGTGCAGTGATGTAACCAGGACATAATACACCTCTGGGTGAATAGTTTTTCTGATTTAAAATGTGGATCTCTCTATACTCACCTCTAAACATAATTTGTTAAAAAATCTAACCTCAAGGATGAATCTTATTTGACTTTCTCTCAGCTCCACAACTCTGCCTTGAGGCCTCTGCTCCAAAGTCTTTTCTGAGCATGGAGAGAAATTTTATGAGTACAGAAAATATCCTTCTTTCATTTTTCTTTCCAAAGTTTATCAACAGAGAATTGTGGTTGAGTATAAATGTGTTTAATAACATTAATAACATTTGTGTGCAAATTACTTGACCTATTATACAACTTTCCTTGTGTCTGTGGTATTCTAGGATCTCATATGGAGGGAGAGCGCTTCTTTTCTCCTGGAATTTGTAGTTCTGTACTTCATTCAAACTAAGGCAACTCTCAACATTTCAAGTCGAGTCAATGATTCTCAGTCTATTTGCATACCTAAAAGACCTGGAAAACTTTCAAAAATGGATGAAGATATCCAGGCACTTTCTCCATATTCTGATTTAGTTAAGTTGAGTTAGGGACCAGATATTAATTTTTTTATTTAAAGATAACTCAAGGTTTATAATAAACAGCTAGAATTGAACACCACTGAGTTACATGTTCTAATAGAGAAGTAGAGTCAATAATCGTGACTCTCTATACTGTCATTTAATCCCCATTGCTTCTCTACCTTCAAGGCTTTCTTTAACCCATCCTC
>NW_007185351.1:0-1521 GCF_000164805.1 Carlito syrichta
AGCAATGTTGGACATATAACAAGCACTACAGAAGCATTTTTTGTTATCCTTGTTGTGATGGTGCTAGCAGTTGTGGTGATTATTTGATAGTCACGGTAGGCCTATAAGGTACTGCTTAAGAAACAAGTGTAAGAAACACATTCAGGGATGTCAAGTTTGTACAATATTATGAAATTGACTGGTATAAGTTGGTATTTATTAAATATTTATTTAATTAGTGAGATTGCAAAAACAGCATTATAGCTTAGTACTGGATCTCTCAATCACCTTTCTTTAAAATATCTCTTCTACTTATGTCATGGCAAATAATGCCATTTTCTTCACAATGGGAGTTGCATATTGATCCTGCCTAGGTTCCTTTAATCTTGTATTTAAGACATTATATCTGTCAGAAATTTTTTGAAACGCATTCTATATAGCTTGCTTCCTCCTCAGGTTTTCAGTGCAACGTGGGCTTTACCAATATTTTAATGTGTGTGTGTGTATGTGTGTGTGTTTTAAATAATTTCACTTAATAATGTGGTATTAAGTAGAAGAAGGATAGAGTATCTGCTCATTGCCGGTTTACCCAATATTCTCTTATAGTTATATATTTTCCCTATTCAGGATTTGTGTTAGTTACCAGAACTTGAACTAGGTTAATATCTAGAGCCATTAATATTTTTAGGTTATACTAACTCTTTACTTATGGTGGTAGGGCCTTTCTGAATATAACTCATATTGGATCAAGCCATTCATAGTTTAATAGCTTAAATTGAGGTCAGCAAACTTTATCTGTAGAAAGTCTTGGTAATAAATGTTTTAGACTTTGTGGGTTATATGGACTTTGCTGCAAATATTCAACTCTGTCATGGTAGTATGTATACTGTCATAGACAATATGTATGTAATTTAACATGGTTGTGCTTCAATACAACTTTAGGGACACAGAATGTTGAATTTTTAAAATAATTCAACATGTCATAAAATATTCTGTTAACATTCTTTCAACTACTTAAAAATACAAAACCCTGTTCTTAGCTTTCAGGTTTGTTTCAAAATAAGTATCTGTTTAGAGTCTGCAAACCACAGTTTGCACTCTCCCTCTTCCTCCCCTCCCTTGCCTCCTTGCTCTAGATGGCTATAATCCTTACTGCTCTGATGATTCCATTTTATTCCTCACACCACAGCTGAAAATGTCATTCTTAAATTTAAACCACTAATCTGATTCTATCACTTCCAGATTAGTCAGGCTTCTCAGAAAAAGAACCAACAGAAAATTATATATTATATATTTTATATGTATATTTATTGTGGGATTTGGCTTAAGTGATTATGTTTTTGTTTTGGGGGGGTTTTTTTTTGAGTTGGAGTCTCACTCTGTTGCCCAGACTAGACTGCAGTGGCTGCTCCCGACCACCGCAGCCTTGACCTGCTGGGCTCCCGCGATCCTTCCGCCTCAGCCTTCCCAGTAGCCAGAATGACAGGCAAGCGCTACCACGCCCGGCTGATTTTTTGATTTATTGTAGAGATGAGGTCTCGC
>NW_007185352.1:0-1065 GCF_000164805.1 Carlito syrichta
TCAAAAATGACAGGATTTCATCATTGGAAAACAAATCCTGCCTTGGCAAACACTGTGAGGGCATGTTGTATGTCATTTATCACTATACTACTAGTACAAGGTCAGGCACTTAGTAGGTGCTCAATAGGCATCAGTGAAGACATGGAAGAAAGACGGAAAGAACGTAACTAAGGCACAGGAGCAAGAAACAATTTGGCATGTGCAGTAACAATTGAGAGTGGATGATTGAGACTACAGATGTGGAAAAATTATGTTACAGGTCTTCAGGTTTAGGTCAAGTTTAGATGCCAGAAAGTTTTTTCTATATCAGAAATACTGTACTGGTGATTTAATACCAAATCAATTTGAAAATATTTCTAGTGCTTAAGATCAGCAAAATATTTTTAAGTCACCATGTAAATTTGTTGAAAGTTCATTTGAAAATATGTATTTAAATGCTCCTAAAAATCATGTCTTACATCATTCTATTTCTAATTTTATACATAGCATTGTGTGATTTTGCTGCCAAACCTATTCTGAAGAGCTTAGAGGCATTCATAAAAAGAACTCCAGCAAGGAGTCGGATTTAAAATCCAGGAACTACTGTGCTATCCTTTAGAACCAAAAAATCCCAAGAAAGAAGCCTGTGGTCATCACGAGTGCAATCGGTCTACAAAACTATAGTCATAAACATGACAGATTCATCTGGGATATTTAATAGTCTTAGAACAACTGTGGCATCCGATAGAACCAAAAAATTCAGAGCAAGTAGGCACCAACTTTTTCTAGACAAATCAGTAATATCTGGGAAAAGTTTGTGAGAAAGAAGATTAGAAGCAGACTTATGCCAAGCAATAACTGAAATAATCAGGGGCAAATCAGATATATTCATGTTTTAATTCTTTCTTTTTCTTTCTGCCTCCCTACACCTAACATCGCTATCCCATTATGTCTGACATCTCCTGTATTCCTAAATACATAACTTAAATGTTATTTTTAAACTTGACTCCATAAATAATAAGCAAATAATTAAACACGTAAACTAACAAATAATATATATAAAGTTTAATTTAAAAACTTGTTATC
>NW_007185353.1:0-1147 GCF_000164805.1 Carlito syrichta
GAGAAGAAAGAAGGAATCAAATTTTTCCACATGAATTAGGAGTATAAAGTTTAACTCATCAAGAAACCAGAGGCTGAGATGGAGTTCCTTGCTCTTGAAAGGAAGCTGAAAATTAAGTGCTGATGACCCCTTCTGATAGCTAAGGCTCATAACAAGCTGAACACCTATGAAAGGAAAAGGACACAGATATAATCTCAAAGTCATGGCATAAGCCAATTTATGCAGACTTGGTAACTAATGTGTGATATCTTTGCTATCTCGAAGGGCCACATGGTAAGTAATCTCCAAAGATGAGCCCCAATGAACCATACTTCCTTGTATAGTACCTTTCTACACTGTTATGCAAGCTGGAGCTAGGACTCACTTTTCTCAATAAAATGCAGCAGACTGACACTCTTCCAGTTCCAGGTCCAAGCCTTAAGATGACCTGGAAGCTTTCTCTTTTACATATTTGGAATCCCTTATCAACCATATAAGGAGGCTGACTACCCTGCTGTAGAGGAGAGACCACATACTAAGGTCATGTGGTCTTGGCACCTTTACTAAAAATCATATAACCAAATATGTGAGGGTTTACTCCTGGGTTCTCAGTTCTATTCCATTGGTCTACATATTGGTCTTTATGCCAGTACCACACTGTTTTGATAATAGTGGCTTTTCAGCAAGTTTCCAAATCAGGAAATATGAGACTACCAACTTTGTTCTTTTCCAAAATTGTTTTAGTTACTCAATGTCCCAAAATATTCCTTAAATTTAATGGATTTCTCTATTTCTGAAAAAAAGGACACTGTTGAAGTTTTGGTAGGGACTGCATTGCATCTGTAAATCACCTAAGGTAGTATTAACATCTTCACAATATAAGGTCTTCCAATTCATGAACACATGATGTCTTTCCATTTATAAGTGTCACCTCTAATTTTTTAATGCAGGTTTTGTTGTTTTCATTGTATAAGTCTTTTGCCTCCTTGGTTAAATTTATTCCTAAGAATATATTACTTTTGATATTATTGTAAATGAGAGTATGCTTGAACTTTCCATTTCAGGTTATTACCAGCATATAAAAAGGTAACTGATTTTCATGCACTGATTTTGTATCCTGCAACTAACTGAAATTCATTTCATTAGTTCTAACAGTTTTTTGTGAAAT
>NW_007185354.1:0-1790 GCF_000164805.1 Carlito syrichta
CAATTATGTACATCTCTAGCTGATATTAAATATTCCTTCAATTCCATGTAAACATCATATAACCTAAAGTGTAAACTGAAAAATTAACTTCCATCAACAATCCTTATATAAAATAATAAGGGGAAAACAGGAAAGGGAAAAGGGAAATTGTGTGTGTGCACATGCACACATTCACATCCCCATATATATATATACATATACACATACAACATATACATATGAAACATATATTGCATAACATCTCATATATATATATAAATATGTATATTATGCAATATGTGTTTGTTGTGTGTGTGTAACAATCAAGGAATAAAATAGGCATAGATGTTACTGTCCTTTTTCTTTATAAATAATCCTTTTTACAACCTTCTTCCACTAATCCTTGCATGTTTTGTTTGCCACTAACCAGGAATCAGTTTTACGTGTTCTTTTCCTGATACAGTGACATTTTCAAAAGATCTGAATGCTTAGTCCTATTTCCTCTGTTTTTAGGTTACTGTTGGGAGCCAACATCTATAGCTACATGGCCGAGGCCTGTAAAGGCCCATCTGGAAGATCGCCTCTGACATAGGATATCAGTTATACCTATGATATTGGCGTGTGATTGGTGACCAGTGTGCATACATGGCAGTAAAACTTACAAGTGAATCTCAGTACACTTGATGGAAGGTGCATGGCGGAATTGTTTCTGTCTTTCTAAGTTTAGCTTCTTTCTAGATATTTTTTTACTTCTATTTCCTGGTAGACTGGGTAGTCCTTGTTCCCGAAAGCTGTTTCCCCTAGGGCTAAGATTAGAAACTAAATTACCATGATAGTTCTGTCCCCTGCCCCTAGCCAGGTAGAACGTTTTCTTTTGTTTCGTTAATTACCGAAACTCTGTCTGCTTCAGCCCATGGCCGCCATCTTGGAAGCCCTGCATTTCCTTGTTCAAGAGTGTGACAGCTACTATTTGATTTTTAGAGTAGACTTGTTGGGATAAAAATAATATACATATACACTCATAGCTGCGTAAATCTATGCTTGCTGTTTTGATTCCTTTTGCTACATTATTCAAGTGTAATAGTTACTATATGATTTATAAAAGAATTAACGATAAGGTATTAGCTTAATAGGATATAGCATAGTATTAAAGTCCAATAACTAGATCATATGAAAATTAAAGTTTAGACATATGAAACATGAATTATAGTAAAGTTTTGTAGTTTAAGAATAAGTTTTAACTGAGTTATAAGGCGTTATGTTAAATTGTAATAGGTTAATAGTATAGTGTTAAGTTGATAATATTAATTGTTAAAAATATTGGGAATCAGTGAACTTGGATTGAACCTAGAGTTAACTCAGGAAAGTTTTTTGTATTAATCAGGGTATAGAGCAAAGAGTATAATATGAATGATTCGTTGAACATTATGGAAAACACTTTGAACGATTTGTATTGAAATTGTGCACCTGTGACCTTGATGTAAGCACGGCAGGCATCATGGAATTTGAATTGTTTGCTTGGAAATTGCAGATCTCGTGGTGGTCTTGTGATGCATAGTTTGTAAAGCACGAAACTTGTACGCCCCCAGTGAGTGATTATCACATTGCTGGAGGGTATAGAAAATGGTATATAAGTTGGAAAAGGTTTGAATAAAATCGGCTTCGGTCTTGGCCAGGCTGAACCCAGAAGAGCTGCCTCCGAGTAGTTTTCTTCTCTCCGTCTCTGATTCACCGGTGCGGTCCTAACCCTCCCTCTGGTCAGTGCAGGTCACCGACAATTTCCCAAAGGTGAACAAGCATATGACAAAGCA
>NW_007185355.1:0-789 GCF_000164805.1 Carlito syrichta
GGAACTTTGGAGCTCTGGAACTCCGGGTCCACCCTGGCTGAGACACTCAGCGTGAGACCCCAAATCAGAGGACCCAGACAAACGGAGAAAAACAGATCTGCTTAAACTGCCTTGCCATTCTCCAGGAAGAGACTTCCATTGCCCTGCCCACCTAGCAACAAACTTTACCTCATTTCCTAAGGCCAGGTATTGCAGCGTGCGGGGAAGTTTTGGGTCCCTGCTCCCTCCAGCTCTCTCCCCGGCCCGGCACCCGGCACCACAGGTCGCACAGGGAGGCTCTGAGCGCCCGCCCCTCAGAGACACCGGTTCCATTACTGGCTGAATACTCTGTAGGGACCCAGTGCCACTCTCGTCATTTACAGCCTGCCTTTTGGAACTTTGGAGCTCTGGAACTCCGGGTCCACCCTGGCTGAGGCACACAGCGTGAGACCCCAACCCAGAGGACCCAGACAAGCAGAGAAAAACAGACCTGCTTAAACTGCCTTGCCATTCTCCAGGCAGACTTCCATTGCCCCGCCCACCTAGCAACAAACTTTACCTCAGCTTTTAAGGCAACAGTGTGAAACAGGAGACAAAGCCCCACCCCTATGCTGCAACGAAAAACAAAAGGCAGAGGCTGGAATCGGAGATCACAGAAGTGACTCTAGTTTGATGGCTTATTTTGACCTATGATTTTATCATTGAAACTGTTGGTCTAGATTACGTTTGGTGTTTACCTTCTGACTTATACTGTTTCTTGATTTTTTTGGCCTGTCTCTGTTTAGCTATCAGTATTCTTTAGGGAATCTT
>NW_007185356.1:0-558 GCF_000164805.1 Carlito syrichta
ATTTCCTGGGTTGTTATTAGTCTATTTAGTGTCTCAATGTCTTCTTGTTTCAACCTGGGAAGGTTGTGTGATGTCAGAAAGTCCTCCATTTCATTTAGGTTATCAAGTTTGCTTCTGTACGGGTGTACATAGTAATCTCTGATAATCTTTTGTATTTCTTTGGGGTCAGTTGTGATTTTATTTTTTCTGATTGTGTGTATTTGGGCTTTTACTCTCTTTTTCTTGGTCATTCTGGCTAGGAGTCCATCAATCTTATTAATTCTTTCAAAGAACCAGATTTTTGTTGTGTTGATGTTTTCTGTGATATTTTTGTCTTCTATGTACTGTATTTGGGTTCTTATTTTGGTGATTTGGTTTCTCCTGCTAAAGGTGGGGTTTTGGTGGTCTTCTCTTTCCAGTTCCCTTAGGTGATTTGTTAGGTTCTCTACTTGTGATCTTTCCATTTTCTTGATGTGTGCTCATAGAGATATAAATTCCCCACTTAGAACTATTTCCATGGCATCCCAGAGGTTTTAGTAAGATGTTCCTTCCTTTTCATTTGTTTCCAGGAATCTTTTA
>NW_007185357.1:0-803 GCF_000164805.1 Carlito syrichta
TTTCTATGGGTAGAACTACGCGGTTGTCAACTTCTGTAGTTGAAGTCTCCTGGTTGAGGTCTGTTTGGGGATTATATAGGAGTCGAAATTTAGATCCTCATAGTCAGTATACTCATAACTTCAGTATCATTGATGTCCTATAGTTTTGACAGTTAAAAATGGATTGTTAATTTCGTCTATTATGTAAAGGATACGTAGGGAAGGAAGGGCAATTAAGATAAGGATAATAGCTGGCAGGATGGTTCATACTGTCTCTACTTCTTGGGCATCTATTGTGCTTGTGGGGTTAACTTGGTTGTTAGTATTAGGGTAATAATATAAAGTACTAATGAGCTGATTAGGAAAACGATTATTAGGGTATGATCATGAAAATGAAGTAATTCTTCTATAATAGGGGAGGTAGCACCTTGAAAGCCTAACTGGAGAGGATGTGCCATAAAAATACACAGGAGTTTAACCTGTAATTTAACTTTGACAAAGTTATGTAATAGTTTTTACTAGTACTTTGTTATGAAGAAAGACATAGTGGTTATGGAGTTGGCTTGAAACCAATTTTAGAGGGTTCAATTCCCTCCTTTCTTGTAACAGATTACACTTTTACGTAGGTAGGTTCTTCAAATGTGTGATAAGGTGGGGGGCAGCCGTGAAGTCATTCAAGGTTTGAGGCAGGTAGTTCAACTGCTAATACCTCTCGTTTTGAAGCGAAGGCTTCTCAAATTATGAAGACTATTAGTATAACTGCGGTAAGAGAGATAAATGAGCCTATAGAAGAAACGGTATTTCATATAGTGTATGCGTCAGGG
>NW_007185358.1:0-1272 GCF_000164805.1 Carlito syrichta
CCTGTAATCTCATGCCTTTGGGAGGCTGAGGTGAGTTGATTGTCTGAGCCCATGGGTTAGAGACCCACCTGGGCAGCAAGACCTCATCTCTACAATAAATCAAAATATCAGCTGGGCGTGGTAGTGCATGCCTGTAATTCTGGCTACTCGGAAGGCTGAGGCAGAAGGATCGCTGGAGCCCAGCAGGTGAGGCTGCAGTGGCTGGGAGCAACCACTGCACTCCAGTCTGGGTAACCAAGTGAGACTCTGACTCAAAAAAAAAAAAGTCAAACCAATGTCATGGATCTTCTCCAGTATGTTTTCTTCAAGTAATTTTATAATTTTGAGTCTAAAGTTGAAATCTTTAATCCATTTTAAATTGATTTTGCATACAGTATGAGATGAGGGTCAAATTTTATTCTTCTATATAAATTTTATTCTTCTTTATTCTTATATCTTCTATGTGGATATCTAGTTTTTCCAACACTATTTGTTGAAGAGACTGTCTTATACCGATTGTGTGTTCTTGGCTCCTTTATCAAAAATCATTTGACTGCAAATGTATGAATTTAGTTTTGGGTTCTTCACTCAATTACATTTAGCTATATGGCTGTTTTTATGTGGGTATCATGCTGTTTGGGTTATGATAGTTTTGTAGTATATTTTAATGTCAGGTAATGTGATTACCCCAGCTTTGCTCTTTTTGTTCAGGATAACTGGCTATGCAGGAATTTTTGTGGTTTCATACAGGGTTTTAAAAAGTTTTCTCTTTTCCATTTTTGTGAAGACTGTCATTGATATTTTAATATGAATTGAACTGAATCTATAAATTACTTTAAGTAGTATGGACACTATAACAATATTAACTCATCAATTCCATAAACATGTGAAACCTTTCCATTTGTGTCTTTCTCAATTTATTTCATCAATCTCTAATAGTTTTCAGTACATAGATCTTTCACCTCCTTGGTTAAATTATTACTATGTACTATTTTACAGCTATTGTAAGTAAAACTGTTTCATTGATTTTATTTACAGATAGTTTGCCTGAGTGCATAGAAACTACTGATTTTTGTAGGTTGATTTTGTATCCCACAACTTTACTGAATTCACCTCTCAGTTTTAACAGTTTTTGATGAAAATTTTAGGGTTTTCTATACACAATATGATGTCATCTGCAAATGAAGACAATTTAGCATCTTGCTTCCCAATGTGGATACATTTTATTTCTTTATCTTTCCTAATTGTTCTGACCAAGGACCTCCAGTACTATATTGACTCGAAGTGGCACGA
>NW_007185359.1:0-367 GCF_000164805.1 Carlito syrichta
GTCTGGGCGACAGAATGAGATTCCAACTCAAAAAAAAAAAAAAAGAACAAAATCATGAACTTCGCAGCAACGTGGATGGAATTAGAGTTTATAATACTGAGTGATTTCTTACAGAAACAAAGAGCTGAGTATCATATGTTCTCACTCATAAGTGGACCTTGAACAACTACCATATTACTGTAGGAAAGGGATTGAAAGTAGCAGGAAACTGTGGGAAGGGGGGTGGGGGAGATAGCTGGGATTGACAGTAGTCGATATCCACCTGGGGAAGGAGGGGCACACCTCATCAATAAGGGTACTTGCACAATGAACATCTGTATACCTAACCCTGAATTGCACCCCACAATTTCAGAATAAAAATTAAAAG
>NW_007185360.1:0-741 GCF_000164805.1 Carlito syrichta
TATGGTTGAGGTTTACATTTAGGTCTCGATCATCTGGAGTTAACCTTTGTGCATGGGATAGATAGGGGTCCTGTTCAATCTTCTGCATGTGGTCAGCCAAATTTTCCCAGCACCATTTACTGAATAGGGTCTCCTCTCCCCCACTGGTAGGTGGTAGGTAGGCTTTGTCGAAGATGAGTTGGTTGAGAAATTGAGGTTTTGCTTCTGGAATCTCAATTCTGTTCCATTGATCTATATGTCTGTTCCTGTACCAATACCAAGCTGTTTTGATGATTGTAGCTTTATAGTAAAGTTTGAAATCTGGTATTGTGATACCACCTGCTTTGTTTTTTTTGCTGAGGATTGTTCTGGCTATTCTTGGATGTTTGTGTTTCCATATGAATTCCTGTGTTGTTTTTTTCTAGGTCTGAGAAGAATGTTGTTGGTAATTTAATGGGTATTGCATTGAATTTGTAGATTGCCTTAGGTAAGATGGACATCTTCACAATGTTGATTCTTCCGATCCATGAGCATGGGATATTTTTCCACTTGTTCATGCCGGCTTTGATTTCTTTGAGCAGTGTTTTGTAATTTTCATTGTAAAGGTCTTTCACGTCTCTGGTTAGGAAGATGCCAAGGTATTTCATTTTTTTTGTGGCTATTGTGAATGGAACTGTGTTTTTTATTTGGGTTTCTGCTTGTTTATTATTGGTGTAGAGAAATGCGATCGTCTTTTGTACATTTATTTTGTATCCTGAGACT
>NW_007185361.1:0-736 GCF_000164805.1 Carlito syrichta
TCAGGCTCAGCAGTCCAGGAATCGAGTGTTTTAGTCACCTCAGGTGATGGCCCAGGGCAGACCTCAGAGCAGGTCTTGGAGGATGGGGGTGGGGGCAGTGCTGGGGTGGTGGATGAGTGGAAGGTCTCATGTATCTTGACATTTATTTACTTGTTTATTTACTTGATGGAGTCTTACTCTGTTGCCCAGGCTGGAGTGCAGTGGCACGATCATGCCTCACCACAGCCTCGACCTCCTGGGCTCAGGTGATCCTCCCCCATCAGCCTCACGAGTAGCAGGGATTACAGGTACATGCTACCATGCTCGGCTAGTTTTTTCCATTTTTTTGTAGACCTGAGGTCTCACTGTGTTGCCCAGGCTGGTCTCGAACTCCTGGGCTCAAGAAATCCTCCCGCCTTGGCCTCTCAAAATGGTGAGATTACAGGTGTGAGCCACCATTCTATTCTAGAATAGGGTTCTTCATTTTTTTTTTTTTAATGCCATGAACTTCTTTAGCAGCCTTCCCAAGTAGTTATTTTAAATGCATAAAATAAGATGCATAGGATTACAGTGGAAACTCATTCTATTGAAAGCTGGCTCTAACCCTAGACCCCAGGTTAACATGGCCGGTTATGCTCTTTTTGAAGACAAGTATTTACTTTCTGAAGACAGCATGAACCCTGGTTTCCCCTCTTGCACACTTGCAGGAAGGTATTTGTGCAGAGCTGTCCTGAAGTACAGGGAGATGTTTGGGAGG
>NW_007185362.1:0-819 GCF_000164805.1 Carlito syrichta
GGGGAAGAGACTATCCTGTACATCTCCACCAGAGAGCTCCCTGACCACAGGAGAGTGGGATGGGAATACTGTAGCCCCACCCACCTCACTGCTCCTCCTCTTTTTCTGCTCCACTCCCTGAGGAGAGAGTGAAAGAGGTGGCTCTGCAGGAGAGATCTGATTAAAGGAACAACTACAGAGCCTGCCACAAGAGGACAGTGTTTTTTGTCTCTGTTTTTGTTTTTTGTTTTGTTCTGTTTTGGTTTTTTTTTAATTTTCAATTATTTTTTAATTTAAAAAATTTTCTGATTGTTCGTTAGTTCACCTATTTTTAAAATACTTTTCTGTTGTGCATGAATGTGTATGTGAGGCTTTGAACTGCATCCCTTCCCCAATTTTTTTCTTTCTTTTCTTTCTTTTCTTTCTCCATTTCTTTCTGCTTTTATTTGTCATTCTCTATTTATGTGTGTATGTGAATGACTGAGTGTTCATCTTATGATTTTGCTGTTAGTTTTTGCTCTTTTGGTCTTCTGCTTTTTATATATTCATTTTTTAACAACATAAGAGGTGTGTCAATATATGTGTGAGGTGTGAGGGTTCCCCCCACCTTTTGTTTTCTTTTTTCTTATTCTCCCTGCTTTGGTCTTTTTGTCTTTCTTCTCCATTTATTTCATACTAGGCGTGTGTGTGTGTGTTTAGTTTTCTTGAGGTTTGTCTGTTGTTGAGGTTGTTTTGTCTCACTTTGTTATTATTGCAGATTGTTTTATGGGGTGGGTTGGCTTCTGCTTTGCATCATCATATAGAGTGGTGGTGGGGAGTGGATCTCAGGGAAAACATACC
>NW_007185363.1:0-485 GCF_000164805.1 Carlito syrichta
CGGTAGTTCAGCCTGTAATCCCGCGCCTTTGGGAGGCTGAGGTGAGTGGATTGCCTGAGCCCGCGGGTTCGAGACCCGCCTGGGCAGCGAGACCTCATCTCTACAATAAATTAAAAAATCAGCTGGGCGTGGTAGCGCATGTCTGTAATTCCGGCTACTCAGAAGGCTGAGGCGGAAGGATCGCCGGAGCCCAGCAGGTCGAGGCTGCGGTGGCCGGGAGCGGCCACTGCACTCCAGTCTGGGTGACAGAGTGAGACTCCAACTCAAAAAAAAAAAAAAAAAAAGAGTGAAAATAGAGGAAAGCCCACAATTATAGTTTGATAACTATTGCATTGTTTTTAGTTTGGCAGAGCAAATGAGTTAAAAAAAAAAAAAAGTAAACTATAGAAGAGGTCAGTAGTTGAACTGACTGGACACAGAGACTCTGGTTTTGCCAAAAATTTGTCCCAGAATCTGGGGCAGACCAGACCATGTAGTTTTTTTTT
>NW_007185364.1:0-1532 GCF_000164805.1 Carlito syrichta
CCATGGAACTGGAAGAATTGAAAGTGTCTTTAAACACGAAGAACTTGGGGAAAGTTAAGGAAAAGAAGCTATCAACTAACTGCCTGAAGCAGTTGGAATTGATTGCAGGTGTGGGTTCACAAGCATCTCTAGGACTCATCTCAACAACACGGAGCCTCATCTGTTACAGATCAGGTATGTAGAGGAATAAACAAGCTTCAGTGTTTTACATATTTGTGTAAGTATGTATACATTTGTGACATTGTTTCTACAGAAAAATATGCTATGAAGTTTAGATTAATGATTGCAAACATACTTTTTGAACATGGCCCCTTCATACCGAATTTAACTTTTCATGAAGCAAGTGGAACTTATTAAATTTTATCTTCTTCAAACTTGCATGGAGAAACTCAGATCCCTAAATTCCCATGTCTCACAAGTAAAACAACCAATGTATCTTCCAAGTATCATATTTTCCAAGTATAACAGAAAATTCCTTTTGCTTTTTATCTGACTGATCACTGTCAGAGAAACATTTGTGCTGTACTTGTCTTGAATAAATGTAAAATTTCAGCTATCATTCAGATAATTATATATACATTTTCCAGATTTTTCCAAAGTAAGGAACATAGAAGACTTTACTTTCTTGAATGGTCCCAAGTTAGGCCATTTCCCTGCTCCATTTGTCCTTCCACAGTCAAAGAAGAAAAACTAAAATGAGAAGCTTTTTGTTCTTGGGACTGCAATAAATTTCCTGTGAGAAAGAAGTATGAACTAGTTTACCTAAGAATTGTAATTATCTATAAAATTCCCTAAAATCTCTATTGTATGCATTAATGTGAACATAACTAATTTGGGAAAGTAAATATTCTCAAACTAGAGCTTTTGCAGTAAAAATTTTTTTTAAAATATCAGTTTTTCTTTTACTATTTTTCATGGGAGATTATATTCAGTGATTTTTTTAAAGTAGTTACACTTTTTTCTTAAAATTGTAGAGCTCTGTAATTGAAATATTATCTTTTTTCACATTTTTAAGAAACAGAATTCCAGTTAACATTTAACAATTAATAAAATGGATTGAGATGTCACCTGCTTTTAAACATTGAGCATTTCCACTAGCTGGCCACTAGATGGAGTAGAAGCAAATAAATTATTTCAACCACCTGTCTGATTTTCTTTCAAACTGTCAGATATGAGATCATGAAAGATGTATATATATGTTTCACTATAGGGAAAAACAAGCAAAATATGAAGGGAAAAGCAAACAATTCTAGAAACTTTTGGAAAAATCTTATGTACTGCCAACACTTTCAAGTTATCATATACATGTCCCAAGAATTTAGATTTTATGTAATAAAAAGACATACCTCATAATCTATAATTAGATTATTTCCTCGACTGGAAAACCATGGTGGTGTATGCTCTTTGGCTTAAGACCAAAGAATGCCAACTATATTGTCTTTAAGTGCTAAGTGGACTGGTTTTCTCAAGGCATTAGTTTGCTTTATTAGGAAGATGGTGGCTGACTTTAACTTTTGCTTTATATATTTGTG
>NW_007185365.1:0-13041 GCF_000164805.1 Carlito syrichta
CCGATTATTCTTAGGTGAGGCCTCTTGAAGCAGTCACTCATCTCTTGAGGGTTTGTTCTGTCTTTTTTAGCTTATTTTCTGTGTTTAAGAGTTTGGGTTATTTCTATATTTTGGTCCTCAAGCTCTGAGATTCTTTCTTCTGCTTGGGTAATTCTGCTTTCCATGCTTATCAATTGTTATTTATTTCATTCACAGTATTCTTTATTACTGTTATCTCAGATATCAGCTCCTTCCTAGTTTCTTCTTGTGTCTCCTCAATTCTTTTTAGTCTCTCCATTATTGTTTTGATATCTACATTTGCATTTTGAGACCCTTCATTCTGGGGACTTTTCATTGTTTGTATTCCAAAGTCAATTTTCTCAGTGTCTGCTCTCCCAGGCGTCTGGGAGAGACCCATACTCTTCTTTTGGTTTTTCTTCATTTCTGTAGATTTTTCTCCCTTTACCCCTTTCCCTCCCCCTCTTCAATTCTGTTTTTGAGGGAAGGTGGGGTTGCTTTTATTTCTCTTCTGTAATGACCTGTTCTTCCTTATGAGGGTCTTCTGGTTTTGTTCACTTTTCCCTCTGCTTTACAATCTGTCTATTCAGCAGTTTGCAGTCTTGGTCCCTAGATTTAAAAAGGGGGCATGTAGAAGAGGAAAATAATGGAGGAAGGGGGGGTCAATAGGGAGTTAGAAAGAGAGAAGCGCGAGAGGGAAAACAGATATATATACCATCTATCAGGTGAGAACGAGACACAGGGCTGGGAAGAGGTGAAGAAAGACACGTAAGAAAGAGTACTGATAGCTACATAGTACTAAAGAGTACTGAAGCAACACAGAGACAGGGCAATAAAATCGAGAAACAGTGTAAGTCAGAAGGTAAATAACAAACGTGATCTAAACCAACAGTTACAATGATAAAATCATAAGTCAAAATAAGCGAAAGAGAGAAGTGCGAGATGGATAACAGATATACATACCAGCTATCAGGTGAAAAACAGTCACAGGATCGGGAAGAAGTGAAGAAAGACACGTAAGAAAGATTGCCTAAGGAGTACTGATAGCTACACAGACACAGGTCAATAAAATCGAGAGACAGTGTAGGTCAGAAGGTCAACAACAGACGTGATCTAAACTAACAGTTACAATGATAAAATCATAAGTCAAAATAAGCGAAAGGGAGAAGTGCAAGAGGGAAAACAGATATACATACCAACTATCAGGTGAGAGAGAGACACAGGGCTGGGAAGAAGTGAAAAAAGACAGGTAAGAAAGATTCCCTAAAGAATACTGATAGCTAAACAGAGACAGGCCAAAAAAATCAAGAAACAGTATAAGTCAGAAGGTAAACACCAAACGTAATCTAGACCAACAGTTTCAATGATAAAATCATAGGTCAAAATAAGCGATCAGACTAGAGTCACTTCTGTGATCTCCGATTCCAGCCTCTCCCTTTTGTTTTTCGTTGCAGCATAGGGGTGGGGCTTTGTCTCCTGTTTCACACTGTTGCCTTAGGAGCTGAGGTAAAGTTTGTTGCTAGGTGGGCGGGGCAATGGAAGTCTCTGCCTGGAGAATGGCAAGGCAGTTTAAGCAGATCTGTTTTTTTCCGCTTGTTTGGGTCTTCTGGCTTGGGGTCTCATGCTGTGTGCCTCAGCCAGGGTGGACCCGGAGTTCCAGAGCTCCAAAGTTCCAAAGGGCAGGCTCTAGACAGCGAGAGTGGCGCTGGGACCCAACAGAGGACTTCAGTCAGAAATGGAACCAGCGTCTCTGAGGGGCGGGTGCCCAGAGCCTCCCTGTGTGACCGGCGGCTTGATGCCGGGTGCCCGGGCTGGAGACAATGCAGCCGGGGAGGGATCTGGAGGGAGCTGGGACCGGAGACTTCCACACACGAGTAGAACGGCAGCAGTGGGGGGAGGGGCGCAATATCTGGCCTTGCGTGGGACTGAAGTTCCCGGGCCTGCCCCCAGCGCGGTTGGTGGTGGGCTGGGGGATGGGGGTAGTGAAGTGATAGCCTTTTTGGGAACTCACGTTCAGAGAATCTCACCAGTTCACCTATGCCGTTGCCATCTTGCCCCGTCCGACTTTTTTTTTTGAGTCAGAGTGTTACTCTGTCACCCAGGCCAGAGTGCAGTGGCACGCTCATGGCCACCACAGCTTCACCCAGGTGATCCTTCTGCCTCTGCCTTCCAACTAGCTGGAACTACAGGCATGCGCCACCATGCCTGGCTAATTTTTTTTATTTATTGTAGAGACAAGGTCTTCTCAAACTGCCCAACCTGGTCTCGAACCCATGGGCTCAGACAATCCTCTCGCCTCTGCCTCCCAAATTACTGGAATTACAGGTGTGAGCCACCAAACCTGGCTGAAATGCAGGCCTTTAACTTGAGACCTGTTCTAGTAGAGACTGAGTTTTCAGCAAACTATTTACTATAAGCATTCCTATATTTATATAAACTACATTACTGGTGATAAACCAAAATGAAGCTTTTCCTCTTGCTGCTTTTAAAGGAACACAGACAGACAGGCACACACACAAAAAGAGACACCGTAAGACAGATCATTTTCACCAGATACTGGAAAAATGATTCACTTTGTATAGGAATTACCAAGTGACATTTCTCTCAAACTGACACTGTTTAATGAAGAAGCAAACTACAAGATGACAATTTCCTCCATTACCTCTCTTCACTGAGATGACTTAAGAGTCTAAGCCTTCCAAATCTTTAGGGGAAAGTGGCATTCACTTCCCTAACACTTGGCCCACTTCCTTGCTCAAAGTAGTTGCTCAATAAGTACTTGTTGAATGCAGGCATTCATTAATTTGCTAGCACACTTCATACAAAAACAAATGAGCATAAATGAGCAAAATGCAGAGAATGATTCAGCTGAGATGGTCCTAAAATAGAGAGAAGGCTTTGCAGAATGCAGAATTTGTATGATATTATAGCATTATGGATTGGGTATAAAAAGATTGGTATCATAAATTGCACAGAAGTGCCAAGAAAGCAATTTTACTTTCAAATGAGAACCTGAGGGAACAACAAATATCATTGACATCAGGAACAAGATGTTTTTATTTTGTAAAAAGTACACTGCCAACCAAATTTGAATGGTATAAAAGTGAACTACCTGAGAAATGAAGTCAGTATGTGATATTCCACAACTAGAAATTACTTTATCCAACCTAGCTTCCTAAGTTTTTCAGACTCAGAAACAATGGAACCAAATATTTGAACTGACTGGTGAATAAAGCACTCTCTAAGATAATTACTCCTCTAGAATATAAATGATAAAAGAATTAAAAGAATGCAGGAAAGACCAAAAGAATAAAGTTAGAATGTTTTTTAAATTCTACAGAGATATATATGGGGCCATTTAGATTTGTTATTTTGCTTACTGTCCTTACTTGAGGACCTTGAAAATCAAAGTAAATCAGAATATTTTTAAGATAAAAAAAACAGAGTACAAAAGCACTTCCCTGTTTCCCGAGTTCAAGTTAGCATTTCATGAGATTTCCTGCCTGTCAAACTCAGTAAATAAGATATAAATCTGTCCATTAGGCAAAGAAATGCCTAGAAAGAACTAAATGACCTAGATTTTAAAAATCAAGAGTAGTTATTATAGTTATAACAACTCATTGTAAGTATCCTTTCAGCAAGAGCTAGAAAAGTGAAACAATTTAAAAAGTTTAGTATTATCAAAAAAATATCCACTACCCAAACCCGGTGTTCTTAATTAATCCAATAAAATATCACAGGAAACTATTTTCAGCATTGTCTATACACAGAAACCAACAAAACTTTTCATATAAAGACAAATTTCAACTTAAGTCATAGAATGTTCTACAGTTAAAGAAAAATGAATCTGCTACCTATGACTAGATTAAGACAAGCAAATGGGAAAGGACAGAACCAAGAATCACAATTAACAGGTTCAATTCTACAGTTTAAAACCATGAGAAAGAACTGCAAAGTAGTCAATGACCTGAATACCTTTGTTGGAGCAGTATCCAGGAAAAGCTATAGAAAAAAGAGAGAGAGAAGGCCACAAAACTTTCACAGAAACTAGAGTTCACGTGAGATGTACACATTCCAGTTAAATATCCTTGCGTTTAGGAAGGTCAAATCAATTTTATCTTGCAAAATGTTTTCTAAAGTAATCCCTGCCTAATACAGATGGAAGTCAATGCTTCTTATAGTGCTAAAAATTAGATGACAAACTTTGGAAACTGAAAACCAAAGAGTAATGAAAAGAAACAATACTTAAGAATTGGTTAGCTCCTGCAAACCAGTCTTTCTTTCACTACTGGTCTCCCACGTGTTCTCATCAACCCCTGCCCCTACCTACCTCATTCATAAGGTGCTTGCTCTATCTGAGGTGGACTTTGAGACATTCAGATAAAGTCTGGCCATGTTTTCATTTCAACTTACAGATCCTTGTAAAAACAAGTTTAACCTGAGGGATTTACTTAAGTTAAAAATATTCTGTAGCTAAGATGGGAAGGAACACAAAATACTGGTTACTAAAGTTGATCATAACCAGGGTAATAAAAAATAGAATTAAAGATATAATTTCTTACTTACATCCCCCTCCTAACTCTTCCAAATAACTTGTGGTGCTTTGCTACACATTGAGTCCGGAAAGGCCCTTGGAAAGGCAATCTGTTTTATACACACAAAAAAACAAAAGGCCAGGTCGGCCAATAACAGGTATCGCCTGTTTCAAATCTTTTGGATAACCTTCTGTGAAATACTATTTTAAAACAGATAGATGAAATTCACCACTCTGAAAAACTTCTATTCTCTCAGTAAGTCATCTCGCAGATTTGTTTTGTTTTCTACCTGAGGCTCTCCCATGAGGCCTCTGCCTCTTTCAGAAGAGCTTTTCCCCTTAAGTTCAGCTGCACATACAGGTTAGACGACACACATACTCTTCGGTGTAATATGAATACATACCTAGAGCTGGAGAAGGAAGCACTGGCTTTGGGTTAGCCCTCCTTCTCTGGGGAGTCTTTCCAAAGAGAACCCACAACATTCCTCCCAGAGCAGAGAACAATCACCCTCACACCTAGCCTCCTCCACGGCTCTGACAGATGCTGAGCCAGCCTCCCCTGGAGCTGTCTGCCCTGAGATCACACTCAGAGAGGAACATGCTGCATTTCCACTGTGCTGATTCACGGAACCTTTTGTGCAAGCACACGGCTGGGAGAGATGCCTGCTTCTCAGCTTGAAATGCTTCCAGCCATGATGACTGTATCTCTGCCTGCCCTTTGCCCTGGCAGCCACTGGCATGTGTGTGAGACCAGAGGATCACCCAGGCACCAAGCCAGGCACCTCGCACACATCCCCTCCACTTATCTTCCCAATAAATCTGAGCCTCCAAAGGGTTATTAAAAATCCACCTCCATGCCAGCACAGGGCAGAGGCTAGCTTACCCTGACCTTCATGCTTTACTCCTAGCATAGTCAGCCTCAGAGAACTGGCTCTTCAAAAGTTCCATCAAAGTTTTTATTCCCCAAAGATTTCTACTGCAACATGCAGTATGGTTTCCTCTATGCACTAGTACTCCCTCACACCCTCCTAGTGAAGTGTTATTTTCTCAATTAATACAGAAAACATAAACTCTTTAAGAGAAAGGACTGTCTCCAGCAGTGCTCTATTTTTACCACTTAAGGGGTAGAGGTGGGGGATGAAGCCTGGCAGAGTAGGTTTTCATTATGCATTTGGTGAATGAGTGAAGCATCTGGAAGCCTGGGGCCATAATGACAGTCCATTTTGAAAACAGCACAAGCTCTAGAGGTCCTGAACTTGGTACTTGTTTTGCTCATTTTCCCCAACTTCACTAGGTAGTTACTCATCTACTAGACTACGTAGCACAGGACTAACTAGATGTCCAGAAAACCACTGCTTCACTCTGTGAAGCAGCTTTATCTGCTGGCAAGGGTGAAAGTCAGGCAATCATGGCTTTACCAAAAAGAAGATGCATCAGTGTGGCCAAATTACTGATTTATAGCCCTTGGCTTCTTGGAGGGGAGTAGAGGCTTTTATTATTTCTACATGACCTCTTGAAATGCTTTCAAAAAACCCCCAAAACAATCAAACCAACCCAGTGATTCCCCGAGACTATCTATCTCAGAACTTTCCAAGAAATATCATTTGTATGTACCAATGCCCTCCTCCTTCATCCTAAAGGTCACAATATGGGTGCAGTCTACCTCTCCCTAATCCCAACAGGAACTAGGGAAAATGCATTCCCATTCAAAGGCACCAAGCAATCACAATTTGCTCTGACTGGCAATTCCCTGGCATCAGAACCATTTCTGCAACACAATTATTCCAGTCTCCCTTTACTCCCATGCCCAGCCACTCTGAATGTCCATTTAAGGAGTGACATTTGAAACTGCAACATTTTTGCTAGCATGTAGTGCTGGAATGCCTAAGGAATTCAATTTAAATCAGATAATTAACAAGAACCATCAGAAGTGAAGATGTGGAAGAATTAAGCACAGAAACCAAGATGCCAAATTCACATTAAGCACAAATTTAAGTGTAAGTATAGAAACAAGTCACTGGTAAGAACAGAAATGAACACTATATACTTTGATGACTTCAACTTCAGAAACTCAATAATCTACTACAACATGAAACTCTTGAAAAATGGATTTTTCTCCTTGACTCAGTGCTCTACACTGAGTATTCTCTATCAAGAAAAATATACTTCTATCACTGCAAACAATGAATATGCATAACTATTTTACATAGTAAACATGCAATAAATACTTCTTGAATTAATGAATAAATTTTCCCTGTCTAATAATGTCTACTGTGAATTTTTAAGATCCTAAAAAGAAAATGAGCGGGGAAGGGGTAGGAGGAGCAGTGCTGTATCTGTTTAATACTATTTGATGAGTGCCAGGCTCAGTGGCCCACGCCTGTAATCCCAGCATTTTAGGAGGCGAAGGCAAGAGGACTGCCTGAGTTCGGGGGCTAGAGACCAGCCTGGGCAACTTGGTACGACCTCATCTCTATGATAAATTAAAAAAAAAAAATTAGACAGGTGTGGTGGCAGGCACCTGTGGTTCCAGCTACTTAGAAGGCTCAAGTGAAAGTATCACCAGGTTGAGGCTGCAGGCTGCAGTAGCCATAAGTGTGCCACTGCACTCCAACTTGGGCAACAGAGTGAGACTCCCACTCAAAAAAAAAATTGTATCTAATATACCACCATTAATCAGGGCTTTAAAATGACAATCCTGGGCCTGCGCAGTGGCTCGGTCTATAATCCTAGCACTCTGGGAGGCCAAGGTGAGAGGACTGCCTGAAGCTGGGGATTCGAGACCAGTCTGGGCAACTTGGTGAGATCATATCTCTACAGTAAAATCACAAAATTTAGCCAGGCATGGTGGTATGCATCTGTAGTTCCAGCTACTTGGAAGGCTGAGACCGAAGGATTGCCGAAGCCCAGCAAGTTAAGGCTGCAGTGGCCATGAGTGTGCCACTGCACTCCAGCCTGGGTGACAAGAGTAAGACTCCAATCAAACAATAATAATAATATATATATATTTTTAAAGTTAGATTTGGCCTGGCATAGTGGCTCTTACCTGCAACATCAGCACTTTGAGAGGTCAAGGCAGTAGGATTGCTTGAGCCCAGGAGTTCAATACCAACATGGGTAAAATAGTAAGACCTCATTTATATTTTAAAAGAATAAAAATTTTAAAAATAAAAGCTAAATCACAAAGATACTGAAAAGCTTTTTAAAAATAAGGAAGGTAAAGAAATACAGGTCAGGTGTAATGGTTCACACATATAATCCCAACACTTTGGGAGGCCAACATGAGAGAAACTCAGGAGTTCAAGACCAGCCTGAACAACGAATGAGACCTTATGCCTATAAAACTCAAAAAAAATCAAGCCGGGCGCAGTGGCTCACACCTATAATCCCAGAACTTTGGGAGGCCAAGGTGAGAGGATTGCCTGACTCCAGGGGTTCAAGACCAGCCTGGGCAACTTGGCAAGACCTCATTTCTACAATAAAGCAAAAAATTAGCTGGGCATGGCAGCACATGCCTGTAGTTACGGCTACTTGGAAGGCTGAGGTGGAAGGATCACCAAAGCCCAACAAGTTGAGGCTGTGGTGGCCGTGAGCATGCCACTGCACTCCAGCCTGGGTGACAGAGTGAGATGCCAACTCAAAAAAAATCAAAAAAATAAGCCGGGCATAGTGGCTGTGCACCTGTAGTCCTAACTACTAGGTAGGCTGAGGCAGAAGGATCACTTGAGCCCAGGAGGTTGAGGCTACAGTGAACAGTGATCATATCACTCCAATCCAGCCCGGGCAACACAGTAAGACCCTGACCGCCCCCCCGCCAAAAAAAATGTAATATAAACCACCAAGAATCTTTTAGTCAGTAGCTATTACCGATTTTTACTCATCAGCAATTTTTTAGAAAAAGTAAAAAAAATTAGAGTTCTGCACCAACTGCTACATTCTATAAATGATCAAACAGAGATTACACAGTAGTATTAGAGTCTTTAAGAATGTCTGTGGGCAATCCCCTTGGATCCCCTCCCACTATGGGATCTTTTCTGTCCTCTCAATAAATCCTGCTTTCTAAAAAAAAAAAAAAAAAGGAATGTCTTGCCTAAGGAAAGGAGAATGTGCAATGTGCACTGCCATTTATGAAGGGACCTATATAAGGGATGGGGAAATTGAGACAAAGGAGTCAGACCTCTGGCATCATGAAGGATCTCAGAAAAATCAAATACCTGACTGTGCCCCACATTTTTCCTTTGATATTTGCCCCATCTTGAGAGTTACCTAGTCCCAAATCCAACTGAAAACCCCCCTCGTCTCCCAACTTCCTCCAGCTTCTTGACTGGTAACAGTTCATTCTGAGATCTTTACTCAGTGCCTTTTTACCATTAAGATTTACTAAAGTGTATACTGTCCTTATGACCTTTTGTTCTCAGGGTGCACTAGAACTGTACTAGGAATGCAGCGCAAGTAAAAAATCCATGCTGTTGCACATGGACTGAATGAACGAATGGCCAGATGAGTGGTGGGATGGGGTTGGGATAGGAATTAAACCCCTAAGTCTGCTCCTAGGAAGAGTAAATGCCCAGCATGGAAGTGGCTGGCCAGACACTAAAACAACAGTGATCATGTAATAGAGGGCAACAGGAACAAAAACAGGCACTGAACTTCCTAGACGAAATGCACACATATGAACTATCCTGGGATCTGTAGGAAATTCAATTTACAGATTAGCAGATGGAAATAACAATGACAAGGAGGCCAGATGCAGTGCCTCACATCTATAATCTCAGCACTTAGAGAGACTGAGGCAGGAGGATGGCCTGAACCCAGAAGTTTGAGACCAGCCTAGGCAACATAGTGAGACATTGCTACAAAAAAAGAAATAAAATATTAGCTGGGTATGGTGGCACATGCCTATAGTCCCAGCTACCTGGAAGGCTGAGACAGAAGGAATGCCTAATCCCAGGTCTAATCTGCTGTGAGCTGTGATGATGCCATTGGCCTGTGAGACAGTGAGACCTCGACTCAAAAAAAAAAAAAGTCAAGGGACTAAAGTAAAAAAAAAATTGTATTTAAGGACAGGGTAGGCAGAAGTGACAACATGCATTAATTTTTACAAAGCTGCTCCACTGTGAAAGAATCTTTGCAATCCAATATCAAGGGTAGGCAAGAATGTAGAATGACCGGTACACTGTTGGTGAGAATGCTGGTGGGGAAGCTACTTCGGAAGAATCTAGCAGTTCCTCAAAACATGATGCATGGAGCTACAAGGTGACCCAGCCATTCTACTCCTGGGTATACACCCAAGAGAACGGAGAACAGATGCCCATGCAAAAACTCATCCATGAATGTTCATAGCATTATTGCTCATAATAGCCAGAAGTCCACTGGTAATGGGGAAGTCCATATATGGTCTGGCCTGACATTTCCACTGCTAGAAATATACTCTACAGATAAAGTCACACATGTATGCAGATGTGTCCACTAACGCTCACACAGCCATTTGTAACAGGAACCCCCCAACAGTCATCTACTTATTACCACTAAATAAATCACAATTCAGTCATACAATGTAATAACATACACCAATTAAAAAGAGAACTGCTCTTGCTGGAATGGAAAAATTTCTAGAGACTTGAATATACATAGAAAAACTGAAGGGGGTTTTCACCTGAGAAAGTTCATTGAAAAGAAAAAAAAAAAGAAAGAAAGAAAAGTGAAGGGGGAAAAATTACCAGGCGAGGAAGACCATATCTATAAAACTCACTTGATGTTTGGCTTTTAAAAAGTATGCACAGGCCGGGCACAGTGGCTTATGCCTATAATCCCAGCACTTTGGAAGGTTGAGGTGAGAGGATTGCCTGAGCCCACAGGTTGGAGACCAGCCTGGACAACTTGGTGAGACCTCATCTCTATAATAAATCAAAAAATTAGCAGGGCGTGGTGGTGCACACCTGTATTCCCAGCTACTTGGAAGGCTAAGGTGGAAAGATAGCCTGAGCCCAGCAAGATGAGGCTGCAGTGCCCATGAGCAAGCTACTGCATTCCAGCCTGGGTGACAGAGTGAGACTCTAACTTAAAAAAAAAAAAAATATATGCATACTCTGCTCTTTAAATTAAGAAAACAAACCAGGTAGTAGCTCATGCCTATAATTTCATTACTTTGGAAGGTGGAGGTGGGAGGATCTCTTGAGCCAGGAGTTACAGACCAGCCTAGGCAACATAGAGAACTCATCTCTACCAAAAAAAAAAAAATAGCTGAGCATGGTGAAGCACGCCTGTAGTCCCAGCTATGGGGAGGATGAGGTGAGATGATTGCCTAAGCCCAGGAAGTTGAGGCTACAGTAAGCCATGATGATGCCACTACCCTCCAGACTGGGTGACAGAGTTAAGACCCTGGCTCAAAAAATAATAATAATAAATTAAGAAAGCAGTAACAGAGGAAACTGGGAAGGGACAGGTTGCCATTTGCTGAAGACAAGACCTCAAGCCTTCCCCAGAAACCTAATAAAAAGTACACCAAATACTGCATCCAATCTTGTATATAACACTGCAAGAGATAGATTGAAAATCATATTTCCATGAAGTCTATACTGTCACTGATGGGCATCTGGTGAACTCCCAGGGAAAGCCGACTATACCCTGACTCACCTGGAGCAATCTTACACTCAGGATGGCCCCTTCCACTACAGGGGCCTGTAATCTGACAGCATTTTGAAACTATAATGCACCAACTTGCCAAAGTGTTCTGCTTAGTGATATCCTCTGAAGTTAATTGATTGGTGACTGCCTCACTGAGGCTAGCCATATCACCTTTTATGTCCATAAAGGAGAAAGAAGATTTACTCTAATGACTTTGCTATCAAAAAGCTTTTTGATCAGACAGAACCTAAATGTGTATTAGCAGGGTACAGTCTAAACAAGTTACAAAATATCTAGAGATATATACTCCTTTAAATAAACTTTTTGGCAGGGCTCAGTGGTTCAGCCTATAATCCCAGCACTTTAGGAGGCCGAGGTGAGTAGACTGCCTGAGTCCGTGGGTTTGACACCAGCCTGGGCAACTTGATGAGAACTAGTTTCTACAATAAACAAACCAAACAAATAAATATACTTTTTTGTGGTTTTGCTATTTAAAACCATATATATTTTGACCTAAGCAGGAATTAAAATCAAGTGCTGGGTACAGTGGCTCACATCTATATTCCCAGCACTTCAGAAGGCCAAGGCAAGAGGACTGATTGCTCAAGACCTGGAGTTCAACACCAGCCTAGGCAACATAGCAAGACCCCATCTCTACAAAAAAAAATGAAAAAATCCATCAGGCATGCTGGCTTGTGCCTATAATCTCAGCTCCTTGGGAGACTAAGGTGGAAGGATCACCTGAGCCCAGGAGGTCGAGGCTGCAGTGAGCTGTGATGGTGCCACTGCACTCCAGTCTGGGCAATAGAATGAGACCCTGGCTCAAAAACATAATAAATGAACAAGTTAAAAATCAAATAAGTAAGCCAGCTTTGTATGCACCAATCACCCTGCTAAAAAATGCTGTGAAAATAGAACACACAAAACACCACACTACCGTGCAAGGGTACAGCAGGGAATATATACGCAATGTGCATGCATAGTCTATTTCTGGAGAAAGTCATAAGAAATTGTGAACAGTAGTCACCTCTAGAGAAGGACACCCGGTGCCTGAGACCAACTTTTCTCTATACACTGCTATGTACCTTTAGAATTAGAGTTCTGTACCATGTAAGTGCATGACTCGCCCTGAAGTTAAATGCCACGAACCAGAGATCTTTTTAAGAGGCTTAAAGAACAAAGGGCAGAAGGAATATAGCGGCCCACTCCTCCTGGGGTTTGGGAGGCATCTCCAGGGGACTGCACCCTGGGGAAGGACCTGGATTCTCAGCCTTGGCAAGTAGGCTTCACCTCCTGTAGCGCCATCACGCATCCTGGACCGGGGCAGGTGCCAGTCGGGCAAAGGTGCTTAAAACAGCCTCTTCCCCTTCCCGCCTGAGTTCTCAAGGGCCTCCCACCAAACGCTGAGAAACCTGAGCTACTCTTAGTCGAGCTGAAACGGACCTTGGTTTTCGGACTGTCCACTCATCTAAAATGGGTGGACAGCTATGCCGTTTACAAGGCATCTGTCTCCATGTCCATCATCACATTTAATGCCTTCACATGCCTCGGGGTCAATTCTGTCAACCCTAACAGCTGCCAAACAGGATGTGCCAGTCTTCAGAAGGGTTCTGTAGAACCAGCACTCACAGAACAAATTAAAAAATAACCGGTGGCTTTGCGACCTGTTCTGGTCACCCGGCTGCCTGGGATTTCTCGGAAGTGGCAATCTGGGCATTCAGCATACTGCCCGGCTCCAGTGCCACCCACGTGACGCCCTCCCTCCGGAAGCGCGGGAGGCAGTGACCATCCCCAGGAGGCTGGAGGCGCGCTCGGCGGGTCGCGGGAGGGAGGCTCGGGCTTGCGCGCCCGGCCGGGGCCGAGCGCCACGCGGCACCGGCCGA
>NW_007185365.1:13396-16875 GCF_000164805.1 Carlito syrichta
GTGTTTCCGAAGTCTTTCTCGGCTTTGCGTGGCATTCGCGCCAAGCGAGGGGGTCCTCGCCACGGAAGCGCATGGGCCGACTGTGTCCGCAGCTCCGTGCGCATTTCAGAGAGAGCTAATTTCCGAACTTCTGAGCTCTTTTTTTTTTCTGAGTTGGAGTCTGTTGCCCAGACTGGAGCGCAGGGGCATGCTCCCGGCCACCACAGCCTCGACCCGCTGGGCTCCAGCGATCCTTCCACTCGGCCTGCCAAGAAGCTGGAACTACAAGCACACACTGCCACACCCAGTTAATTTTTTTGATGTGTTGTAGAGACGAGGTCTCACTGTGTTGCCCAGGCGGGTCTTGAACCCACGGGCTCAGGCAATCCACTCACCTCGGCCTCCCAAAGCACAGGAGTACAGGCTGAGCCACCGAGCCCGGCACTTCTGAACTCTTTAAACCAGCTGCGCACTGTGTCTCCACCCGTGCCCAGCCTTCAGGGCAACCAACCCTGGGCTTCTTAAGGGGTCGATGAAACTTCCGTGGAAGCACAACAGACCGGGAAGGTTTGCACCTCGGTGGTTTCTCACCGCGAACTCCAAAAGCTCAGTAGTTTTGTGCACCCGTTGCCATGGTTCGCTGAGGTGTTGACAGGTCTGATTGTATCATGACATATCAAAGCAAGTGGCAGATTTCGTCCCTGAGCTTCTGTCTTGCACTCTGCAAGGTCATATTCGCCTCTTTTTCCACTGGGTTAAGATAATGCCTGATCTTTCTGGGACTCTACCAAAACTGCCATTTTGGAGAGCCTTTAAGGAAATGTCCATGGTTGTACCTAAAAAAGGGAGAAGGTGGGTGGTCAGTCTGTAAATGGAAGGGCCCAGAATTCTGCAACATCTGCAAGCTATTCCTATTTTTCACCAGCATTTCAAAACGTTTTATCCTGCAGTCTCACATCACTGCCAGCCTGAGGAAGGGAAAGATGCATTTGAGTCCATCAGTCCTCTAGGAAGCTTCTCAGAAATGCAGATTTTCACGAAGCACCTCAGGGAGAGGCTCTTTGACTTCCGTTATGATGGACTTTTACCTTAATCACTGCTGAATAAGGAAAGCGGGAGAGCCAAGAAGATAAGGGTGCCCAGGCAGCCCCAGAGGAAGACAAGTGGTTAGACTCACCATGGCTTCTTGGCTCTTACAGTCCTCCAGGATGGTCAGCATGGGCAGGGAAGGCTCCTGGTCCTGGTTCTCATCGTCCTCATCTCCTGCTGTTGTACTCTACTGGGACAGTCAGAGGGGTCCTCAGACAATCCAGCAAGGGAGACAGAGGGGCTACCTCTGCTCCACTCTCACTGTGTAACCCAGGACTGGCCCCTCACCCAAGGAAAACAATCAGTTGTTCCAGCAGTCTCCTCTAAGCCCTCAACCCCAGACCACGAAGGTCCCCTGACTTCCTCAGACTCACTCATCTTCCATAGGGATATCAATGAGATCATTCTGGGTCTGAGGCTCCTGGTTCAGCTGGTCCACAATTTGCCTGCATTCCTGCAGATGGGAGAGCAATGAGAAAGTCCAGGGTGGCCAGGTCCTCCCCCGCTTCAGGCCCACTCCTGGCCCCTCCCATACCTGGGTTATCTGCAATTCTAGGCAGGCCATTATGGCCTCAGCCTTGCCCTGAATGGCCTCACCCTTTACCTGATCCACTAGCTTGGCCTGTAGCAGCATCTCCTTGTGCAGCGGCTCCTTCTCAGACACCAGTTGCTGACAGGCAGCCTCCTGCTGCTGCAGATATGCCAAATACTGGTCTTGCTGCTCCTGTAGACTCTGAGTCTCCTGGTGCTTTAGTTCTGCCTGCAGGCAAACCCGGGCATGAGCACTGATGGTGAATTGCTTCCAGATCCGAAGCTCATAAATCGAGTGGCGGAGACACTCTGGGTCTGCTACCTTGGTCCCGGCCTACATAATTGCCCTCTTGCCCAGAGGTCCATGGTCCCTTCACCCAGACTCACAATCCATCACCTTCTTAACCACCACTTTAACTTTAGGCCACACATGGGTGGGAGCCAACCAACATCTCTTTGGTAGCTGCACACAAAATGCACACTACTTTCAATGAACCATTTCAGTTAAGCCCAACACCTCTATGATGAAAATGCTCACTTCCATTTTTTTTTGAGTTGGGGTCTCGCTCTGGCCTGCTCTGGACTGCAGTGACACAAACAGGGCTCACTGAAACCTCAGCCTTTGGGATTCAGGAGTGTGCCTCCACATCCAGCTAATATTTTTTTTTGTACAGATGAAGTTTTACTGTGCTTCACATGTTGATCTTGAACTCCAGGTTGGAGCAATACTCCTGAGCTCAAGGTGACTCATGACTCAGCCTCATGGGGTGCTGGGACTAACAGCATTAGCCACCATGCTTGGATTAACCTCCTTTTAACATTAAGGAAACCTAGGCTTAGAATTGACAAGCACTTGACTAGTGACCAGTAGAGCCAAGGCTGAAATCCAGCTTGGACCCAGTGAAAGGCCCCAGCCAGCCACCACGAGGAACCCGCCCCCTCCAAAAACTAAGCCTAGGCGTGGCCCCCACCTAAAATAGCGCTCCCGCCTAAGAAGGTGCCCGGACAAACTAACATGGAGGCTCGGACAAGGCTTTCTGGGTTCTTCTTCCACAACAAAGCCCACCGTTCCAGAGCCCAAGAAAGCCTCTGCCAATCCCAAAAATACCTCACCTGCCAACGAATAGGTAACTGACAGGTCGCTTTAAATTTCTATAAAACCTGCTACACCCCTGCCTCCATGCTGCAATCTGATTCTCAGGTTCTGTAGCCACCGCGCTCACCCCCATTAAATCTCTTGGCCTTAAAGGGTGTTGAGTCTCACTGCGCACCACCGTCTTTCATTGGTGCCGCGACTTGGTCGGGTATTCTCTCACCCAAGGCGGGACCCCGTTCTGGCGCTGGTGGGACTCACCCCTTAAGGCCTTCGCCCATTCTCCTGAACGCCAATGCTACATCCACCACCGGTCTTCGGATTGGTAAGTGTCCCCACACTGAAAACCTAAAACCTTTCCTGGGACAACTGGAGAAACTGGCCGTTGATTGTCCAGCAGCTCCTTCGGCACCAGGCATGGGGGGGGGCCAGACCCCACCTAGGTCTTTATGACCGCAGCGGACCCCTATCGGTTTTCCCTCCGTCGCTAGAGATTTCAAGCCTTCCCTCAGTCCGATTTTGGGTAACTTTCTTGTCAAAAATCCTGGTACCGGGTTGCCCTTAACCTCCTCGATTCTCCAGGAGAATCCGGTCTACAATAATGACCTGTGACAACAGGCTTTATTGTAACCCACCCGTTCCTCAGTGGTCACTTGTCCAGGGGACACCCTGACCAGCCCCCACTGCTAACATGGGAAATTCGTCATCTCTTCCGGCCGACACCCCCGTCAAGTGCCTCTTAAATAATCTCTCTACACTCTCCCTCACTCCTGATATTAAGCCTAAG
>NW_007185366.1:0-1039 GCF_000164805.1 Carlito syrichta
TTCTTCATTTGTAAAAGTGGTGCAAAAAAGCATGCCCTAGACTTTCAAGGCCGTGTGAAATAAAGCCTAGGCAATTACTTCATCATCCATAAAAAGTTTACCCAAAGAAAAGCACTCGTTTTTTTCTTCTAATTTTGAAATGAAACTAGGAAGTAGATTCATACACTAAAAACATCACTACGTAGAGACAAAATAATTCAAATGGCAACATGAAGCATTAATATATACTTTACTTGTTTCCAAAGTGATATTTAGGACTTAAAGGCTGAGAATGCATTATTTTCAATCTACTAACAAAATGGGGATTGACTAGGTCTCTGGAAGAAAGAACAGAGCACAAGTGAGGGACAGAAACAAATCACTTCTTAATCATCCACAAAGAGGTATGTTCTCCAAGACCAATTCAAAATCTAAAATTATTGTATTTTTCTCTCAGTAGGAAACAATCAATAATGTTCTACAACACTAATACTTTCATTATTTAAAAAGTATTTTTATTTTATTGGTGCCTGCTATGGTTTGGATGTGGTTTGGCCCCATCAAAATTCATGTTGAAATTTGATGCCCAGTGTAACAATGTTGGGAAATCCTGGTGGAAAGTCTCTGGGTCATGGGAGTAGATCCCTCATGAACAGATCAATGTCCTCTCTTCGGAGTGAGTGTGTGGCATCGAGTATTTCCCACCAGAGGAGGTTGTTAAAAAGAGTCTGGTTTCCTTGGTTTCTGTCTCTTACTTCCTTCTCCCCTTGTGATCTCTTTGCACAAGCCACTTACCCTTTAGCTTTCTGCCACCGGTAAAAGCAACCTGAGGTTCTCACCAGAAATCCAGCAGACGCCAGCACCATGGCCCTTAAACTTCCCAGACTGAGAACCATGAGCTAAATAAAACTCTTTTCTTTCTAAATTACCCAATCTTGGGTATTTCATTATAGCTACAAAAAATGAACTAGCGCAGTATCACATATCTATAAGCACAGGTTAAGAAAGATGATAATTTTTTAAAATTAAGAATTGAAAGAAATCTAAGAAAAGTACTATT
>NW_007185367.1:0-904 GCF_000164805.1 Carlito syrichta
AAAGAAGGAGGGAAGCAAGAAAGAAGGAAAGAGAGATGCAGGGTGATCACCAGGAAAGGGCGCCTTAGAATGAGAATCTCTAAGGTCTGAAGTTAGGATTCAGGGTGATCACCAGGAAAGGGCGCCTTAGAATGAGAATCTCTAAGGTCTGAAGTTAGGATTCTCTGCATTTTACTCTGTAACAGGACATATCAAGTCTCAATAATGTCTTATTTTTTTTTCTTTTTTGAGTTAGTCTCTATCGCCCAGGCTGGAGGGCGGTGACGTGATCATAGCTCACCACATCCTCAACCTCCTGGATTGAGGCAGTCTTTCCACCTCAGCCTCCTGAGTAGCTGGGACTATAGGCATGCACCACCATATCCAGCTAATTTATTTTTTTATCTTATAGAGATGAGGTCTTGCTATGTTGCCTAGGCTGGTCTCAAACTCCTGGGCTCAAGCAGTCCTCCCGTCTTGACCTCCCAAAGTGCTGAGATTGCAGGCATGAGCCACCGTGCCTGGCCTCAGTCCACGTCTGTAAAGACCAACATTATTTACAAAACATTATTTACAAAATTATTCTAACTGCTAAAATAATCTAGCTTTTCTGTTGCTGCTGTTGCTTTGTTCGCAGGTGAACTTTGGCGTGTACCTGATGCACATATCTCGGGATGTGTCTTCCCCGTGTGTCCTGTCTGTAGGATCTCAGGTGTTCCCTGTGTGGAAAGGGAACACAGAATACCACTATTTACCTGCTACTGAGAAACACCAGGATGTTTGCTCCTGACATCTCTTTCCCGGCATGCATTAAAGTATCTCTTTTACAATGATCTTTTATTGTTAAGATCTGTAACTTGGTTCAGTAGCACTTGGTCTTTTGAATAAGGAGAGTCTTGTCCTTTCGAGGTCAGGACTGGTGTCA
>NW_007185368.1:0-356 GCF_000164805.1 Carlito syrichta
GAAGTTGTCTTTCCTTGAACAAGCTATTTAATTTCTGAAACTTAGCTTCCAAATCTGCAAAACACAAAAACATTTTTTTTTAAATTTCTTCATCAGTGAATGGTTGTGAGGATTAAATGAGATAACCTGTGTGAAAATGCCATGTACATTCTTAAGTGTTAAACAAGGGGACACTTGCATTCTAATATTACATTATGGCTACAAGACCAAAATTTTTTTCTCTTTTTATTATTATTTTTATTATAAAGATGTGGGGTACAATTCAGGGTTAGGTATACAAACACTGACTTGTTGATGAGGTATGCCCCTCCCTCCCCTAGCAGTTTCCCTCAACTGCCAATCCCACCCCCCACCGA
>NW_007185369.1:0-964 GCF_000164805.1 Carlito syrichta
TGGTATCTCAGTGTGGTTTTGATTTGCATCTCCCTGATAATTAGTGAGGTTGAACATTTCTTCATGTGTCTGTTGGCTGCTCGGATGTCTTCCTTTGTGAAGTGTCTGTTCATATCTTTTGCCCATTTTATAATGGGGTTGTTTGTTTTTTTCTTTTCAGCACGTTGAGTTCCTTGTAGATCCAGGATGTTAAGCCTTTGTCAGATCTGGTGTTGGCAAATACTTTTTCCCAGTCTGTAAGCTGTCTCCCTGCTCTCTTGATGGTTTCTTTGGCTTTGCAGAAGCTTGTCAGTTTAATAAGGTCCCACTTGTCTAGCTTCTCTCTTATGAGCTGTGGGTTTTGGGTTTTGTTCAGGAATTGGATGCCAGTTCCGATTTCCATGAGGGTATTTCCTTCCTTTTCTAAGGTTCTTGTGGTTTGAGGTTTTACATTTAGGTCTCTGATCATTTGGAGTTAACCTTTGTGCATGGGGATAGATAGGGTTCCTGTTTCAATCTTCTGCATGTGGTCAGCCAGTTTTCCCAGCACCATTTACTGAATAGGTTCTCGAGGAGAGGAATTAATAGCTGCTTTGTCCAGAATATTTTCATTTACCCTACTCCTTTACCGTGGCCATACCTTGCTCTTGCCTACACAGTGTGCAATATAGTACTGCCGAGGAGAGTAACAAGTTATCAGAGAAAAACCAGGAAGTTGCTTAGTAGTTCATTGATTGAATTCCCTCAGGAGCTCATTTATATTTAATTTTATTAGGCTTTATGTTGAAACCAATCCATTTCATGAAAGTGTATTAGCCTAGTCAAGTAGATTCAGCAGAACTAGGAAGGATTGAATATACTTGTTCTACACGTGTCACTTGCTAATTTTCTGGGTAAGGAATAATCTGAGTTTTTCCTTTGACTTCTCTTAATAACAAGAAGCTTGTGGTTTTGATCTGTAGTTGTTTTTGTAGGTGGCTAGAGA
>NW_007185370.1:0-2400 GCF_000164805.1 Carlito syrichta
TTAAAAGATCTGGAAATTGACCTTCCATATGACTCAGCAATCTCCCTTCTGGAAATATACCCAGGGGAACTCAAATCATTCTACAAAAAAGATACCTGCACAAGTATGTTTATCGCAGCACTACTCACAATAGTAAAAACATGGAACCAACTGTGCTGTCCATCAAAAGTGAACTGGATAAAAAAATGTGGTGCATATACACAATGGAATATTACACAGTCATAAAAAAAGACAAAATCATGGATTTTGCAGCAACTTGGATAGATTTAGAGTCTATCATACTTAGTGATCAATCACAGGAACAAAGGACTGAATACCACATGTTCTCACTCATAAGTGGGTCCTGAATATTAATCACAATACTATAAGACAGGGATCAGCCATAGTGGGACACTGCCAGGGGAGGGGGACACATCCCATCACTAAGGGTACCAGATCCTAAACCAGGACAAGTGAAGACCACTGGGAGTCCCGAACTTCACATAAGACCACTTATGCACCTAATCTTGACTTGTATCCCACATTTTAAAAATAAAACGAAGAGGGGGAAAAGAGGATAAGGATAGTTTTACACCACCAGTATCACCTATCCGACAACCCCAGGCAGCATAGCATAGAGAGAAATACTATGTGGGGAATGGAAAGGGACATGAGCACTTAACTGTGCTTCCAGTCTCAAAACTGGGCTCGTCCCGGTAATATCCAGCACTAGGCAGGCCCCCTCAGCTCAACTCCAGGTTGATACCTGTGTATTGAGACTCTAGGCCTGCCTCAGCACTAAGTGAAAACTTGTAGCCCCCAGTTCCAGGTCTGCACAGCAAACTCCACCTCCATCTGACTCTGTCTCCATCTCCAGGTTGCCTCAACATCAGGCCAGCCACAGTGATCCCAAGCCCCAGACCGCCCCCAGCACCAGACTGGCCCCTATGGTCCCAGCATTAGGCCAACACGCAAAGCCTTAGTCATAAGGCCAACACTTGTGGACCCAGCCTGTAGACTCGGCCCTGTAGATATAGGTTCCAGGAGGCTAGTATCCATGGATTAAGCCTCCAAGTTCACCTCAGCACCAGACAGGGTCCCACAGCCCAACTCCCCAGGTTGGTTCCTGCAGCCCATGCTGGAGCCCCTGCAGCCCAACATTCCAGCAGACCAGGGTCCAGGTCTGTCCCAGTAGACCCCAGTGTTGGACCAGCCCCTATGAACCCAGGATCCAGGACTATCTCTGTGCAACCAGGGCCCAAGCTGACCCCCTAAGGCCCATAACCCAGGTTAGCCCTTGTGAGCCTAGTCTCTAAGCCAGCAAATGCACACCCAAAGCATGCCACTAGAGAAAACCATTGAATCACAAAGGAAAACAGCATGAGAAGGAAAAAATGTCAAAAATATCTACAAAACAACTAAAAAACCACTAATAAAATGGTAGTAGTAAGTCTTTACATTTCAATGATTATCTTGAATGTAAATGGATTATGTTCTCCAATCAAATGATACAGAGTGGAGGATTAGGTAGGAGGATTGCTTGAATGCAAGAGTTAGAGAGCAGCCTGGGCAACATAGGGAGACTGTGTCTCAAAATAAAAAAAAATTAAAAAGATGTAGAATGGCTAAATGGTTAAAACAGGAACAACAATATGCTGCCTACAAGAGATTCGGTTCACTTCACAAAACACATACAGATGGAAAGTGAAGGAACAGAAAAAGATATGCCATGCAAATGGAAACCAAAATAGAGTAGGAGTAGCTATACTTAGATAAAGAACATTTAAATATTTATTTTCAAAGTTATATTAGATATCTTCAACTAAAATTATTTTCAATACCACTGTATAGATTAAAAAGGTTTACTTTAAAAATTACATGCTCATGTAAAACCTCAAACTATAACAACCTTAGAAAATGCAGGAGATATACTTATGGAAATTGCAACTGGCAACCAGTTCCTGATCAAAAACCCAAGTGCCCATGCCATAAGAGATAAGATAGACAAGTGGGACCTCATCCAACTGACAAGCTTCTACAAAGCCAAAGAAACCATCAAGAGAGCAGGGAGACAGCTCACAGACTGGGAAAAAATATTTGCCAACTGTATATCTGACAAAGGCCCAACATCTAGGATCTACAAGGAACTCAAATGTGCTGAAAAGAACAAAACAAACAGCCCCTTTACAAAGTGGGCAAAAGATATGAATAGGCACTTCTCAAAAGAAGACATATGAGCAGCCAACAGACACATGAAAAAATGCTCAGCCTCACTAGTCATCAGAGAAATGCAAACTAAAACCACACTGAGATACCACCTAACTCCAGTCAGGATGGCCATCATCAATAACTCAAAAAACAACAGGTGCTGGAGAGACTGCGGGGAAAAGGGAACACTTCTACACTGTTGGTGGGAGTGAA
>NW_007185371.1:0-886 GCF_000164805.1 Carlito syrichta
GGGTTTCTCATAGATGGCTTTTACTATTTTGAGATATATTCCCCGTATGCCTAGATGTTCAAGGGTTTTTATCAAGAAGGGGTGCTGGATTTTATCAAAAGCTTTTTCTGCATCTAGTGATATGATCATGTGGTTTTTGTTTTGACATCTGTTGATGTATTTAATTACATTTATGGTTTTACAAATGTTGAGTCAGCCTTGCATGCCAGGAATGAAGCCTACTTGGTCATGGTGGATGATTTTTGAGATGTATTGCTGAATCCGGTTTGCTAGGATCTTGTTGAGAATTTTAGCATCTATGTTCATCAAAGATATTGGCCTGTAGTTCTCTTTCTTTGTTGGAACTTTACCTGGCTTGGGTATCAATGTGATGTTGGCTTTGTAAAATGATTTGGGGAGAGTTCCATCTTTTTCAATCGCCTGGAATACCTTCAGTAGTATTGGTATCAGCTCCTCCTTGAATGTCTTGTAGAATTCTGCTGGAAAGCCATCTGGACCAGGGCTTTTTTTTGTAGGAAGTTTTCTTATTACGTAGTCGATTTCCTTGATTGTTATTGGTCTATTTAGGGTCTCAAGACCAGGCAGCCCCACAGAGGATGACATGTTGTTCTTCCCAGATGTGAGGACACTGAAAGATAACAGCCTTGGAGGAAGGGATGGTCTCATTTGCATTCGAAGGCTGGCTTGGATGATGATGTTGCCGAGGTGCTTCTCACTAGAGTGGAGGTCACTGGAGGAGCTACACTGGGAAGAATCCTAAAACGGGGCACTGGGGCGACAGGATCCCTGCAGTTGCCCAGTAGGTGATCCAAATTTGGGTCGAGGGTTGGGTTTTTGACCAAGAGGTGTCTAAAATTGAAGTGGGGATTCAATTCGGGAAATAAAT
>NW_007185372.1:0-3434 GCF_000164805.1 Carlito syrichta
AGGCGGGTCTCGAACCCGGCAATCCACTCACCTCAGCCTCCCAAAGGCGCGGGATTACAGGCTGAGCCACCGAGCCCGGCTTCTCATTCTTATTTAGACAGGGTTCTTATTAGCTTGGTTATTGGGCTTCCTAAACCACTGCAGATTAAGAGGAAGTGTAAGGAGAGGCAGGCGTCTCGACAGCTGCAAAAATTGAGAGCAGAATGTCCAATAATAAATAAGGACATACAAAAGGCCAAGACAAAAGCTAAGCTGGCAGTTCAGAAGAATTTGATATAGGGGCAAACAGTCTTGTAAACTCTAGTAGCCCCAAGGCATTGCCCATTTAACAAACATTACCACTTAGTAAAATACTTAGATTTAGTCACAATGATCCAGGGTCTTCCACTGTGGTTAAAAGAGAAAACATTTTACTCTAAAAGAGGATATGCTTCATCAGTTATCTGGAAAATTCATTCATGTAGAACATTCTATAGAAATAATTCTGTCAAATATAGGAGCGATACCTCCACTCACAATACTTTTCATCTTTATCTAATTAACACCTCATTGTTTGTATAGGAAAATGCTTTCTGAATTCCATTTTTAGAGTCTAGGATTATATATTATTGCCTCAGAGGGTTTGGCACTAGTAATTTCTTGGTTTTTGAAGGAAATGTTTATTGTATTCACCACGCCCCAAATATTTCACATTGTAAGCACTGAACAATTCCTCTCCATCCCCACCTCATCATCCTATAGGGTATAGAAATTTCTGGCTGCACAGAGAGTATTGTTGTATGTATGGAATTGTCCAAAAGTTTCCTAGTTTTCATAGTTTTTTTGAGTTGGAGTCTCACTCTGTTACCCAGGCTGGAGTGCAATGGCACACTCATGGTCACTGCAGCCTCGACCTACTGGGTTCCAGCCATCCTTCCGTCTCAGCCTTCCAAGTAACCAGTACTACAGGCTCACGCTACCATGCCCAGCTAATTTTTGATTTATTGTAGAGATGAGGTCTTGCCAAGTTGCCCGGGCTGTTCTCAAACCTGTGGGCTCAGGCAATCCACTCACCTCAGCCTCCCAAAGTGCTGGGATTACAGGCTGACCCACTGAGCCTGGCCAGTTCTCACAGTTTTTAAGTCAACTGGCATTGCAATTCTGACACATTATTCTTGAATGTTCTTTATCTTTTCTCCATCTGGCCTGTAGTTACTTATTGAAGACCCAGGCCCATTACAAAATAAATTGTATTCCACATGTAAATCACTAGCAGTAAAAAGAAAAATTGACCAATTAGACCACGAAAGTTAAAAGGTTTGCTCTATGAAAGGTCATGTTAAGAGGACGAAAAGACAAACTACAGACTTGGGGAAAATATTTGCAAACCACATATATGACAAAGGACTAGTATCTAGGATATATAAAGTACTCTCAAAACTCAGCAGTAAAAAACCATTCCATCCAGTTGAGAAATGGACAAAAGAAATGAAAGGACATTTCACCAAAGAGGAAACACATACAAAGGGAGACCCAAAAAACCCTGAAATATATTTATTAAAAAATTGTGTAATAATTATTACATGTTTAAACTTCAGTCACCTTCAATGTACTCTCTTTTTAGTGAAATATATCTAGCAAGATGCTTTTCCCACTGCTCAAAACAGTTTTTAAACTAGTCAATTTTGATGCCTTTTAGTGCTTCTGCTGTATCTCACCTCTTCCACATTGGTAAAACATTTCCTTTAGAGGACTTTTGTTCATCTGGGCAAACAAAAAGTTGCTTGAGGTGAGGTCAGGTGAATAAGGAGGGTGTGAGCAGGTGAATAGTGTGGTGTAGACAGGTGTACTCATACACCATCTATCATGAAATGGGCAAACATATTGAAAGAATCTAAAAAAAAAAAAAAATCACTGAAATAGAACTCAGTTTCCCACAATGCTAGCTGGTTCACTGATGCTGATGGGTTCCTAGAACACTTACCTAGCAGGGGAAGTCTGTACTACAAGCCACCCTCCAAAAAATAATCCCAGGGTTTTTTGGGGGGTCCCCCTCATATGCAAAAAGATGCTCAATATCATTAGAGAAATGCAAATGAAAATCATATATGCATCTGCACATGGTGGCTCACACCTGTAATCCCAGCACATTGGGAGGCAGAAGTAAGAGGATTGCCTGAGCCCAGGGGTTTGAGACCAGCCCGGACAACTTGGTGAGACCTCATCTCTACAATAAATCAAAAAATTAGCCAGGCATGGTGGTGCATGCCTGTGGATCTAGCTACTTAGAAGGCTGAGGTGGAAGGATTGCTTGAGCCCAACCTAGGCAACAGAGTGAGTCTCTGACTCAAAAAAAAAAAAAAAAAAGGAACAAACCACTACATATGCATATGTATCTATCAGAATAGCTAAAATAAAAAATAGTGAAAACACCAAATACTGGCAAGTATGTGGAAAAACTAGTTAATGGACACATTGCTCGTGGGGTTGTAAAATGTTTCAGGCATTCTAGAAAACAACTTGACAATTTCTTTAAAAACTGAACATGTCACTACCACATGACTCAGCACTTGCACACTTGGGCATTTATTCCAGAGAAATGAAAACTCAAGTTAGAAACCTGTACATGAATGTTTGTAACAGCTTTATTCATAATAGCTCCAAACTAGAAACAACATAGATGTCCTTCACTGAGTGAATGGTTAAACATATTATGGCACGTTCAGCACTACTCAGCAGTGAAAAGGAATCAGCCAATGAGATTCAAGCCATAACCTGGATGAATTATGCTGAGTGAAAAAGGCCTGTCTAAAAGGTTTCCATACTGTATGATTCCATGTATATAACATTTTTGAAATGACAAAAATCATAGAAATGGAGAACAGATTAGTGGTTTCCACGAATTAAGGAAGGTGGGGCTCGGGGAGTAGGAGGAAGGGAAATAGATATGACTATAGGAAGGCAAAACAAGGGATTATTTGTGTGGTGATGGCAAAGTTCTGTGTCTTGTCTATATCAATGTCAACATCCTATGCTATAGTTTTGCAAGATGTTAACTTGGGGGGAAACTGGATAAAGCATGCATAGTGTCTTTCAGGATTATTTCTTGCAACTGCATGTGAGAATACAATTATCTTAAAATTAAAAGTTTACTTTAAAAATTATGAACTCCTTAAAACTTCATCGGACATGAACACTATGAGAGAAGGGAAAAGGACATCTGTATTTCCCCAGCAGCTACTGCAGGGTCTGACTTGTAGAAGATGCTTGAAAAATGTTTGTGGATTGTCTTTAGTGAGAGAAGCTAAACATTTGAAAGTAGCCATAGCCGGGCTTGGTGGCTCAGTTTGTAATCCCGCACCTTGGGAGGCTGAGGTGAGTGGATTGCCTGAGCTCGCGGGTTCAAGACACACCTGGGCAACTTGGTGAGACCTCATCTCTACAATAAATCAAAA
>NW_007185372.1:3508-14132 GCF_000164805.1 Carlito syrichta
AAAAAAAAAAAAAAAAAAAAGAAGAAAGAAAGTAGCCATGTTGGACACCCATAACTGACAGTACATCCCCAAATTAAGGGCATCTCTATGCTGACCTATTCATTTAAAAACTATTTATTGAGCATCTGCCTTATGGTAGACATTAAGTGCTGGTGTGTCAGTTCAGACTGCTATAACAAATTACCACAGACTGGGTGGATTAAACAACAAGCATTTATTTCTGACAGTTCCAGGGTATCAGCATGGTTGGTTCTTGGTGAAAGCCCTCTTCATGGTTATGTCTTCACATGGCCTTCCTTGGTTCGAACACAGACACACACACACACACACACACACACACACACACACACACACACACATGCAAACAGGGAGGGGAGGAGGGGGGAAGAGGGAGGGCAGTATCTCATGTCTCTTTCTTTTTATAAGGGCCCGAGTCCTATCACGAAGGCCCCACCCTTAAGACCTCACCAAAACCTAATTATCTCCCAAAGGCCCCACCTCCAAATACCATCACACTGGGCATTAGGGCTTCAATATATGAATTGGAGTGAGGGGAGCGGGGGAGACAAACATTCTGTCCATAGCAACTAGAAAGACAATGGTAAACAAAATCAAGAATGGGAAGAGGGCAGGAAGTCCTGTCTTTCATGAAGCTCACTATTTAACTGAGCAGAAGTTAATAAACAATTTATAAATTATACAATATGTTAGGAGGTGATAAGTGCTATGGAAGAAAAATTGTTAAGCAGTGTTTTGGGGTTGAGGAAATGGAAAGCATGTAAGAGTGGGTGAACTGCAATTTTAAACAGAGTTTGAAGACAGAGAGTATAATTTGTAAACAGTCTCGAAGGACCATGCAGATATATGGAACAAGAAATTTCAGGCAGAAGGGGCAGCCAGGGTAAAGGCATTGAGGTAGGTGAGAAAGACTCGTGAGGAGGTGAAACCCATGTTGGTGGAACAAGAATGAGTGAGGGAGAGTAGTTTGGTGATGAGGTTAGAAGGACAGAGTGTAGAACTTAGAGAGCCTTTGGCTTCTCTTTTGAGTGAAATGGGGGCCACTGGAGGATTTGGAATAGGAGAGTGGCATGATCTGACTTCCATTTTGTAAAGAATACCTCTAGCTGTTGTGTTGAGAATGGACAGTAGAGGAATGAGGATGGAAGTAAGGAAGAGGACTTCAGAAAATATTTCAGGACCCTGGTCTGAGGGAGAATGGTGATTGGTACTAGGGTGGTGCCACTAGAGTCGTGAGAAATGGCCCATTTGGGTTTAGGTTTTAAGACAGAGCCAACAGTATTTCCTGCCAAAATGGATGTGAGGAATCAATGCTGGTTCAAGACTTCAGAACTGAGAACTTGGACAAATGGAGTTGCCATTACCTGAGGTGGAAAAAAATTGTGGGATAGCTTTGGGGGGAAGTTGAGGTGCTGACTTTGAGACATTTACTGGGGAAGTTGAATAGGCAGTTGGAGATTCAAGTCTGGAGTTCAGAAGAGAGGAATACAGGCTGGAGATATACATTTGGAAGTTGACAATATTTATATGATATCTAAAGCCATGAATCTGGATGAGATCTCTAAGAGAGGAGTACAGTGAGGAAGGCCAAGGACTGAGCTCCAGGTACCTTTTAGAGTGCAGAGGCCAGGGAGAGGGAGAAGAAGCAGCTGAGAGAGGCTGTAGCATGGTCAGTGAGAGAGGAAGAAAACCAGGAGTGTAGGGTCCTGAAAGCCAAGTGAACATGCGTTTCCTGGAGGAGGGCGTGGTCAGCTGATCAACTACGTAGGTCAATTAAGGCAAGGTGTGAGAATTGACCACTGAATTTAGCAATGTGGAGGCAATTGGGGGCCTCTACACGTCAGAGAGAAAGGATTTTAGCCATTAAACTAATGTTTGGCTCATTACAAGGACATAATTCAGTTTTAAAAGATAGGTTTTAAGAAGCTATTTTTTCGGTTCTTCAAAAAGCTAAGTAATGAATTAAAATATGATCCAGCAGTTCCATTTCTGATATATACCAAAATAATTGAAAGCAGGAACTCAAACAGATATTCACCTGCCAATGTTCACAGCAGCATTATTCACAATAGCCAAAATGTGGATACAACCCCAAATGTTTATCAACAGAGAATGAATAAACAAAATGTGATATATACATACAATAGAATATTAGTTAGTTTGAAAAAATAATGAAATTCTTTTACATGATGAAATATGTGTGAACCTGGAAGATAAACTAAATGAAATAAATCAGACACAAAAGAACAAATATTGTATGATTCTACTTACATCATAGAATAGTCAAATTCAGAGACAATATAAAATAGAATTTTACCAAAAGCTGGGGGCAGGAGGGAATGGAGAATCATTATTTAATGGATACAGAGTTTCTGTTTGGGAAATGAAAAAGTTCTGGAAATGGATAATGGTGATGGTTGTGCATCATTGTAAAGGAACTTAAAGCTGTCGAATTGTGTATTTTAAAAAGGTTCGTGGCCCTGATTGGGTCACACCTGTAATCCTTGCCCTTTGGGAGGCTGGGGTGGGAGAATGGCTTGAGCACAGGAGTTCAAGATCAGCCTGGGCAACATAGAGATACCTCGTCTCTTAAAAAAAAAAATCAACAAGGGTACCTGCATAATCAACGTTTGTGTACCTAACCCTGAATTGTACCACACATCTTTATAATTAAAAAATAAATAAAAAAATCAGACATGCGTGGTAACACGCACTTATAATTCCAGCTTCTAGGAAGGCTGAGGCAGAAGCGTCACTTGAGCCCAGAAGGTAAGGCTGTCGTGAGCCAGGATCACACCACTGTACTCCAACCTGGGCGACAGAGTGAGACCCTGTCTCGGGGGTGTATGTGGGGGGGAGTTCAAATGGTAAGTGTAAATCCCATGATAAAAAAAAAAAGTATAGGATGCAGGTAAAACACTATCTCAAAGGAAGGCTTAAAAGCCTTAGCCATTGCAGTTAAATAAAATAGTATCACCTTATACAGGCCGTTATCATCAGAAGGGCAGGAGAAAAGTCACTTACTACAGAGTGATCCAACTACTTAAATTTTTTAGAAAAGAGTACATCTTTTATATATTTAAAATATATGTGTGTATATATTATATATGTATGCATATTTATATATACACACACATATATATATATGCCCCATTCAGGAAAATTGTTCTTTTTCTCATATAAGTGTTCTTGAAAATAATGTCCCTTGAATATACATGTACATAATTTCCCTGCTAAAATCAGCATTTCTGCTAATTCCACAGAGCTGATATGGAGAAAACCTTGAGTACTGGAAGGTTTTGTGGTGTAGCATATTTAATAACCGTGACAACTCAAGAATTTTAAGCAGACTCGCCGTCCTTGTCTGGGATCTGTCGGCAGCATTGTGTCTCTACTGGCAAGCCCCTCAATGTACTGTTTCAGCCAAACTGTGCTAATAACAGTCTACCAAATTTTTATAGGATATTTTTAAGTTTCAACAGTCTCAGGATTTAAAAAATACTTTCCCCTATCCTTTCAAAAACTGCCACTTTAAAATATGTAGCAAATTAAAAAAAGAAAGAAGGTCTAACATTGCTTTACAGCCTTGATGAAACAAAGACTGGTGTGTTGGTGTGGCTGCTTTTGTATGATTTCCGAGGTGAATTTAGATGGCTGGAAGATAGATGGGTGCCAGATGCAGTTTGACATAGATTCAGGCAGCTGCTCCTGGGCTAGGTTTCATTAGCTGGTAAGTGCGCCAGCAGAAGCAGCAGAGCGAGGTCCCAAATGCCAAAATGACAGCGAGAGCAGTGGAACAATACAATATTCACCAAGTGATTTTAATCTCAGAGATTAAATGTCACCCAATCAGTTTTCAGGTCTTAAAAAACCAACTCTTGTGAAGCTATTAGAGGGCCCAAGTCTTTGTCCATTGGAGGAAAAAAGTTTTACTTTTGGGGGGACAGGGAGATGGTTCATTTTAAACAAACAAAAAAAATTTTAAACCCATTTCAGTAAAATACAATTACAATCTTGTCAACCTCCTCAACACCCATGCCACAGTAAAATAAGTATATTCATTATCATAACATAGGCAGATATCCCTCAGTAAATGGAACTGATACTTGTTTCTCTATCTTTCTTAAAATGAAGGCCTTGGATGAAATTACCAGACCTCTTCCAGCTTGAAAGTCCTCCCTCCTCCACCAGGACCACACCCGTTCTTCTCCAAAGAGAAGTCTTAACACAGAGAGAGTAAATGTATTTGTTTTTGAGAACTATGATCTGCATAGCTAGTAGTGAGTAAATATGTACCCGACCACATAATTGTGAACTTTTGTGAAAAGAGAAAAGTTCCTGGCCAGGCTCGGTGGCTCAGCCTGTAATCCCAGCGCTTTGGGAAGCCGAGGTGAGTGGATAGCCTTAGCCTGTGGGTTCGAGACCTGCCTGGGCAACTTGGTGAGACCTCATCTCTACAATAAATCAAAAATTAGCCGGGCGTGGTAGCGTGCGCCTGTAGTTCCAGCTACTTGGAAGGCTGAGGCGGAAGGATCGCCGGAGCCCTGCAGGTTGAGGCTGCGGTGGCCGGGAGCATGCCACTGCACTCCAGTCTGGGTGACAGAGTGAGACTCCAACTCAAAAAAAAAGGTTTCTATAAAGGATTTTTGCTCTACTTGTGGGATTGGAAGTAATTATGAAACTGACTCCAGAACACTCCATACTTGGTTTAACTCACGTGTTTTCTTGACTGAGAAAGGGAACCCTTATTTAGTATATTATTTACACTTACTAAACTTATCTTTGCTTTTCTGAAAGGAGTGTTATGATCTAATCCATCAGTGATGCAACCATTTCATGTGAGGTAATTTTTTCACTAAAATTAATACAAAATAAATAAGTGATTGGACATGAACATATTTGAAAACTGTGAATCTAACTAGTCTCTGCTTTTCTTATTTAGTCTTCAGAAGCTAACGCATCTCTTACAGTGCTGAGGCATTATCAAGTGCTTTTCCCCCAAATGTGTGTGTGCTCAGCTCTCTTAATAGCAATGGAGTTGTCTACATGCTCAGAGAATAGCTTCCGTTGTGTTTTAGTATTTTGCTTAGTAATAATGTTGTAATACTACTTTTTTTTCAGACTACAAGACAGTTAAAGATTTGAAACTAAGCTTTGGTTGAATTAGAAACTCTATACATTCGGCTGGGCACGGTGACTCAAATCTGTAATCCCAGCACTATGGGAAGCTGAGATGAGGGGATTGCCAGAGTCCACAGGTTCAAGAATAGCCTCGGTGACTTGGCGAGACCTCATCTCTACAATAAATCAAAAAATTAGCTGGGCATGGTAGCGTGAGCCTGTAGTTCCGGCTACTTAGAAGATCGAGACAGAAGGATTGCCTGAGCCCAGCAGGTTGACACTGGGGCCACTGTGAGCGTGCCACTGCACTCTAGCCTGGGTGACAGAGTGAGACTCCAACTCAAAAAAAACAAAAGAAAACTCTATACATTCAAGAGAAAATTATAATGCTAATTAATGGCTATATGGTACCCTATCAAGTTTGAATATATTCTGGTTTTGGATATATTACATTCATGTTCTCTGAAAGTTTAATTTCCTTCCTTGGAGCATAGCTACTCTTCCGTGAACTTATATTTGAATCACAGGGAATAATATCTTAGGTGACATGGTTCGACTTCATCTAAATCTTTGGGAGATCTCATGGTGATCAAAACTTCCCCTTCCCTTCTTTTCCCCCTCCTTTCCTCTTTTGCTCTAGCACTGATCCTGGTATGTCAAGCGCTACATGTTGAGGCCTTTTCGTTTCACTGTAAGTACTACTAACAAGGGCTGTGCTCATGAGCCTCTTTGAAAAGAGGTGAGTAACTGAGTTATTGAAGAGTCTGTTGGGTTCAGCATACTCCATTTTGGTGAACCTAACTAGACTCTGACTGCATTTCTCTTGAACAACCTTTAAAAGCCTTTATAACCTTTCTTAATCCCTGAGTTTACATAGTTCCTCTGACCCATTTGACTTCCATTTCTGACAGGCATCTGGCCCCTCTCAGTCTTAGAGATGTGAGAAGACAGTGAAAAGGTGAAATGTGGTATGGAGAGCGTTGGATTCCAAGCTCTTCATACCCAAGGCTGCCCCATGTACAGCGAGAACCTGAGCCCGGTTATCAGCCTTGCAGGGTCCCTGGGAGGGATGAAGGAGACCATGCAGGTGATCACACTCAGATGGCACTGGGCACGAGCATGCATTCTATTGTTCCATTTTCTGTATTTCTTTTCTTTACTTTATGCAATATTCTCAGGAAAATTTCTCATTTAGTTCTGTGAGAAAAGTGAATATGGGTAGAAAGCATATGGAGATCCTCGGAGAAAAGTGCTATATGAATAAGTCCTGGATGCCATTATAGTTATTACTATTAACTACCAACCAGTACAAAGCCATTTCAATTGTTAATATTCATTTGTCATTTTAATTCATGTTTTTCCAACAGTAAAATCATCAATTTAAGCCACAGTCTCTTATCACTTATGGCAAATTCTCTTAACTATCTATCCTACTATTCTTCCGGTTCTCCCATTCTGTGTTAAGGAAACCCTGGTTTTATTTGGGGTAGCTTTGTGCTAAGCTAAAATGTTTTATGTCCTCGCACCCTTACAGCTGAGATGGCTATGTTTTTGCTCTGTTCTGGCCTGTGAGAGGTCCCTAGGAAGGAAACCCTTTCTTGAATAAAAAGACAAAGCCTCACTAAGACAGTACTTTTGACTTTGTCCTTATCCAGGATGTGGATGAAATATCTGGGGGGTAGCAGCCTTCTTGTGATCCTGAGGACAATGAGGACGGTGGAATAAATACCTTTGAACTGTCTTTCCAGTTCCAGGCTGCCTAACCCCAGACTTCTAATTTGGGGAGAACAAATAAACCCAAATAAGCCAATGTTATTCAGTATTTCTTTACTCCCAGCCAAATGTAAATCCTGATATATCATTCAAGCCCCATAATCCATCAACTGGGACCAAAGGAAATATTCCTGTCTGTGATTAGCACCAGTATTTTTCAGAGCAACTCAGAAACTGAGATTTAAGATCTGAGATTCAACTGCACTGTGGGATAGTGGGTTCCAGCTAAAGAAAGGTCTAGTCTAAATGAGGCTTCCAACTCTTTACATTTTTTTGTACACATTCTCTGTTTTTTGAAGTTCACTTGCCTAACATTATTAGAATTTTTTTCTTCAAGACAGAGTCTCACTTTGTTGCCCAGGCTGGCCTCAAATTCTTGGGCTCAAGTGATCCTCCTACCTCAGCCTCCCAAGTAGCTGGGATTACAAATGTGTGCCACCGAACTCAGCTTATTACTGGTTTTAAAATTTTATTTTAGTTTGGTGGAAAAAGAAAGTATTGTAGCCCAGTTATAGCAGTGGGAGTAGGAAGAGGCCTGCTGGTTGTTCCTGTTACTTGTATTATAAAGCCATTGAAGAAAGTAGCGGTTTGTTCCTAGTCTTTGCTATGTTTCCCCATCAAGAATATCATTAAAACAAGGGAACAAAAAGGGAGTCACAGATAATGAACCTTCCAGAGGTTTACCACTGTCTTAATTATTTGCAAGAGAATCTTTTTCTTAAGCTTAGCCTAGGGTCTGGCACAGTGGACATTCAGCAAATGTTAGACAGAAAAAAAGAGATGTTGGTTTTATATTGAATAGCAGTGACAGAGGTACATTTTAAATGCTCGTCAGAGGATGAGAGTGATTTAATAAAAATGTCTTTTTCCTGTACTACTGTGTGACCTAATGCCTTGAGTGAGTGGAACTCCATCTAATCTCAAGTGTACAATGATGTGTACCACAAAGCCTTCCACAAATTCATCCCAGTTGGCAGCTTACTGGGGACGAACAAAGGAGCCTTCTTCCAACACCAGCAACCACTGGCCCAATATTGAATTTGATGAGCATTATGTGATTAATTATTAATAACAAAAATAGCTACTGTTATTTATCATTTTCTGAGGCTGCACTAACTTCTTTGTATGCTTATCGCATCTAAGTCTTCCAATAACAACATGCTGCAGGTCCTGGTTCTGTCCCTTTTTTACCCACGAGGAAATTGAGGCTTAAGCAAGTCTCCTAAAGTCAAACAGCCAACACATGGTCAAGTTGGAACTTAAAACCCTGACTATCCCAGGACTATTTAACTCCAGTGTTTTTAGGCATGTCGGAAAGTGTTGACTGGAGTTTGCTAAGTTACTTATTAAATAGCCTCAAAATACTCTTTATTTTGTGCTTTGGTTTCTCTGCAAAAGGTAATGGTATAAAAGTAGCCAAACTCATCATGAAGATTTTTTTTTACTTTAATGCAGAAAAAATAATTTCTGACTAAGGGTAATCCCTTTATTGACCTCAGTCTCATGGCACAGCTCTCCCTGGGTTGAGGTGGATGAGGATGCTCTGCTAGCGTGATTTGCAGTATGTGATGGGCAGAAGACAGTGAATGCACATGACACAGAGGGTAGCCATGCACCTTGCATGCGCATCCCTGAGCTGCACAGCTGTGGCAGCCTCAGATGAATCACGGCATTTCAGGATCCACACAGAAGCATAGTAGTCCTCTAAAAATTCAAATAAAAGTAAAATAAACCATTAGAATACCTACAGTGTATAGCAACCAAGTGCTTGAGAAGTCTGTACATTTTAAGCTTTTTGTTTTTAGAACTAATACTTTTGTTTACTAGCTACGACAGTCTTAGTGTTTTCTGTTTAAGTGTTTAAGAGTCAGTCATAAAATTTCTCTCTAAGCTAAAGCTGTTTATAGAAACTTAGCCAGTGTGTGGGCGTATTTTTAAAAAATAGAATATATTTAAAATATATATATTAAAGATTTTCTGATTCATGCTGCTTTATGGACGGATGGATAGATAGATGGATGGATGGATGGATGGATGGACCATACTTAAAGTTTGTTCCCATCTGAGTTTGTTTTTAGAAGTGTACTTTGTAGAAGAGTCTTCATTAGATAGGTGAGTGAGGTGATATTTTCAATAATATAAATTCAAAAATGAAAACTGGATCTTGAATGAAAAGATCTGGATTCCAGTCTGGGCTTTGCTATTCAGTGGTGTGGCATCTTGAGAAAGTTTTCTCTGAGCCTCACTCGGTTGTCCATGTGTAAAACAGTAGTTCTTGGGGTTCTTTTGGGGTGAGGAGCAAACAATATCATTATGTCAACATGCTTTATGATCTGTAAATGCTATACAACTTTTAAAAGTACTGTAATTATCCCTGCTTAAAGATGTGACATTGTATATGCCACAGCCTCCAGATGGACTGATCCATCACTATCCTTCATCCATGAAGATGACAGTGTTGATTTCGGTCTTCTAAACAACACAAATTTTATTTTTTTTTAGCACCACGGATTTATCGAGTTCTTATGATAGAAGAGGCCTTACTTCACATCAGAACTCACATGTTGATTTACAACAGCCATTGTTTAACACAGTGACTTACTTTCATAGCATATCAACATTCTGTACCTGTGAATTTTATAGACAACTGAAGTTTATCTCTTTTTCCTCTCTCTTTTTTTTTTTGAGTTGGAGACTCACTCTGTTGCCCAGGCTGGAGTGCAGTGGCATGCTTCTGGCCACCGCAGCCTCAACCTGCTGAGCTCAGGTGATCCTTCCGCCTCAGCCTTCCAAGTAGCTGGAACTTCAGGCGCATACCACCACACCCGACTAATTTTTTGATTTATTGTAGAGATAAGGTCTCACCAAGGTGCCCAGGCTGTTCTTGAACCTGTGGGCTCAGGAAATCCTCTCACCTTGGCCTCCCAAAGTGCTGGGATTATAGGCATGAGCCACCGCGCCCAGCCTGAGGTTTATTAAGATGCTTTCACCTGCAGGTTACAGAAAAGCCAGCAAACAATGGCTTAAACCCATGCTTTTTCAATGGTTTCATTATCAGTTGATATAGCAGTCAGAATAACCTCCCCCTGCACCCAATGTTACTTTACTTGAGAAGAGTCTGCAAATGTGATTAAGTTAAGGTTCTTGCGATAGGGCGATTATCCTACATTATCTGGCTGGGATCCATGTAATCACAAGGGTCCTTATGAGAGTGCAGCAGGAGGGTCAAATGCAGAAAAAGGAGATGGGTCAACAGAGCAGAGGTTGGAATGATGGTTTTGAAGATACAGGTAGGGATCTAGAGCCAAGGAATGCAGGCAGCCTCTAGAAAAGACAAGGAAACATTCTTCCCGAAGCCTCCAGAAGAAATGCAACCCTGTTAACACCTCAGTTTCAGACTTCTGACCTCCAGAACTATAACAGAATACATTTCTGTCATTTTAAGCCACTAAGTTTATGGTAATTTGTTACAGCAACATTAGGAAACCAGTACAACTGGAAAGTCTGGCATGCACAGAGATAATGTTTTAGTGGAGAGGGTGGGGTTTAGGGAACTGTGTTTAATCTAGTTCTTGCCAGGCTCGGTGGCTCAGCCTGTAATCCCGCACCTTTGGGAGGCTGAGGTGAGTGGACTGCCTGAGCCCGCGAGTTCGAGACCTGCCTGGGCAGCGAGACCTCATCTCCACAATAAATCAAAAAATCAGCTGGGCGA
>NW_007185372.1:14152-25300 GCF_000164805.1 Carlito syrichta
CAAAAATCAGCTGGGCATGGTAGTGCATGTCTGTAATTCCGGCTACTCGGAAGGCTGAGGCTGAAGGATTGCTGGAGCCCAGCAGGTCGAGGCTGCGGGCGACAGAGTGAGATTCCAACTCAAAAAAAAAAAAAAAAAAATCTAGTTCTTAGGTGATTCTGTGGCCTTGACTTACATCGACAGAGTTACAAACATAACCATAAGGCCATTTACTTTCCTCTCAGATGTCTATGGGTGGGTGGTCCCAGCTTTAGCAGTGTAGTCGAGGACCCGGGCCCTACTTGGACCTCTACCCCATCCCCTTAGGGTGTGGGACTTTTATCCTTAACCTTGTTACATCATGGCCACAAGACGGCTACAGAGAAGAGGTTGCTTCCCTGGGCTCCCAGCAGAGTTTCCCTCACACCTAATTAGCAAGAACTGCATCACCTGGCTGCCTCCAGCTGCACAGGAGTCTGGACAGTGAGAAAACTTGGGTAATATCTGAAAACATTATCCTATCCTTCTCCTCCTCCTGGGAACCCTCCATATAGCACCTATCTCTCATCTAACTGTTGTCATCTGCCTCCAAGATGGCCATTTGGTGTCAGGTCAGGTCCTTGTGTCCCACCAGTGGCTTCTCTTGTTTTGGGGGAAAAATGTGTTATTTAATCTTTATAATTCCATGGGATGGGGAATAGTTTCCCTTTTGTAGTGAGTATTCGAGATTGAGAAATGTGCCCAAGGATCAAAAGTGAAACGTTCATAAGTCTTAGATCTACCTTTCCTATAAAGCGCAAGCTTTTAACCCATGACACCAACCCAGTGGTTCTCCATTGTTTTTATTGACAGCACGTTTCCAAATAATAGAATGTTTGGCACACTTGAAGAGAGTAAAAATTCAACACTAAACAACTCACCAATCATTACAATGTAGTCACCTCATTGGAGGATTTTGAGAGAGAAGTGTCGTGACCTGACTATTGTTTCTGTAGGATCACTGGATACTACATTGGGAATGCATAGTTAGGGGTCAAGGATATTGCAACAATCACTTCCCGTCTGATTCAGCGTAATAGCCAAAGTCATCGCATTGGCTTCCTCCCTGTCGCTCTCCTCCTTCCACACTCCCCCTCACCCACGCCTCTCCTCCATATTGACATCCTTGAGCCCAGAGGCACAGTCCCCACTCAGGTTCTGTTTGCACTGGCTGTTTTCTCTGCCATGAGATCTCTTCTGCCAGTTAGTTGCTTGGCTTATAGTTCTCCCCTTCTTCGGGTCTTTACTCCAATGTCATCATCTTAGCGAGTCTGCTTTTAATAATCTCTTTAAAATTGCATCCCCACCCCACACATACACACCCAAGCACACATTCTCCATCCTCTTTCCCTGCTTATTTTTCCCTTAACACTTAATTTCTAATGTACCATATAATTTACTAATTTATTTCGTTTTCCCTCTTTCCCTGCACTGGAATGTAAGGTCCGTAAAAACCCAAATGTTAGCCGGGCTTGGTGGCTCAGCCTGTAATCCCGCGCCTTTGGGAGGCTGAGTTGAATGGATTGCCTGAGCCCGTGGGTTCGAGACCCGCCTGGGCAACTTGGCGAGATCTCCTCTCTACAATAGATCAAAAAATCAGCCGGGCGTGGTAGCACATGCCTGTAATTCTGGCTACTTGGAAGGCTGAGGCGGAAGGATCGCTGGAGCCCAGCAGGTGAGGCTGCGGTGGCCGGGAGTGGCCACTGCACTCCCGTCTGGGTGACAGAGTGAGACTCCAACTCAAAAAAAAAAAAAAACAAACCCAAATGTTTTCAGATATTATCCGAGGTTTCTTGCTGTTCAGACTTCTGTGCAGCTGGAGGTGGCCAGGTGATGCAGTATTCTGCTTTGCTCATAGCCATATTCCCAGCTCCAATAAATATTTGTTGAATGAATACATATCTTATGCATGATTCTTATTAGTTCTATGGGGTAAACTTCTAGAAATGAAATTACCACCTCACGAGATATATTTTTTAAAGTCCTTGATACTCACGGCCAGACACAGTAGCTCACACCTGTAATTCCAGCACTTTGGGAGGCCGAGGCAAGAGGATTGCCTGAGCCTAGGAGTTTAAGACCAGCATGGGCAATTTGGTGAGACCTCAGCTCTAAAGTTAGAAAAATTAGCCAGGCTTGGTGGCGTGGGTCTGTAGTCTTTTTTTTTTTTTTGAGTTGGAGTCTCATTCTGCTGCCCAGACTGGAGTGCAGTGGCTGCTCCCGGCCACCGCAGCCTCGATCTGCTGGGCTCCGGCGATCCTTCCGCCTCAGCCTTCCAAGTAGCCGGAACTACAGGTGTGCGCTACCACGCCCGGTTGATTTTTGATATATTGAAGAGATGAGGTCTCGCCAATTGCCCAGGCGGGTCTCGAACCTGCGGGCTCAGGCAATCCACTCACCTTGACCTCCCAAAGCGCTGGGATTACAGGCTGAGCCACCGAGCCCAGCCGGGTCTGTAGTCTTATCAGCTTGGAAGATAGAGGCAGAAGGAATGCCTAAGCCCAGCAGTTTGAGGCTGCAATAGCCGTGATTGTGCCATTGCACTCCAGTCTGGACGACTGAGTGAGACTCCGACTAAAAAAAAAGGTCTTGATACACATGACCAAAACCATGTCCTTCTCAAAGTTGAATCAATTTCTACTCCCATCAATAGCTATGAGACACCCCTGTCCACTGTAGCCTCACATTAACAGTTTAAAACAATGTTAGCCAACTTGGTATGTGAACATTATATTTATTTAAAATTTTTATTGCTTTGATTAAGTGAACTTGTATTTTTTTATGTGTTTCTTCCTTTGGTAATGATTAGCTTATGTCCTTTGTTCATTTTTAAAATTTATTTTTAGTGCTTTCTAATTTAATATTGATGCCTTTCCATTTGATTCATAAGAACTCTTTTGGTTGTAAGGTTACTAACTCTTTGTTATCTGTGTTACAAATATTAATCCTAGTTTGACATTTTTCTTTTTTATTATATAGTTTTTTAACATAGTTTTATCTTTATGGTTCTTTTGCTTTATGTTTGGAAAGGTCTTATCTACCTCTATGATCAATTATTCATCTGTAATTTCTTTTAGTTATGTTATTTTTTAAATGTTATTCTTTAATCTCTACTATTTTTATCATTTTTTCTCTAAATAGTAAACTATTCATTGCATATGCCTTCCTTACTCCACTAACAAGAACACATCTTAGAAATACAAGGGGGACCCCCCAAAAATGGAAGTATTTATAAAAAATGTTATTCTTACATGTTTAAACTTCAGTTACCCTCAAATTAGTCTCTATTTGATGCAATACACCTATCAAGATGTTTTTTCTACTGCTCAAAACAGTTTTTGAACTCGTCCATTGTGATGCCTTTTAGGGCTTCTGCTGTTTTTTGGTTTACCGCTTCCACATTGGCAAACATCCTTTGAGGATTTTTTTTTTTTTTTTAATCAGGGAAACAAAAAAACGTCACTCAGGGTAAGATCGGTTGAATAGGGAGGGTGGGGTATGGGGTCATGCTGTTTAGGTCAAAAACTGCTGAACACAGTTTGGTGTGGGTAGGTGCTCTCATAAATCACCCATCATAAAATGGGCAGACTCATTGACAGAATCTCAAAAAAAAAAAAAAATAGCTGAAACTGCATGCAGCCTCTCACAACAATGCTAGCTGGTACACTGATGCCAGTGGGTTTCTAGAACATTTACCTAGTGGAGGAAGCCTGTACTGCAAGGGGCCTGCCCGTCAAAAGATAATTCTGGGGTTTTTGGCAGGGTCCCCTCATATACTAAATCTATTTACTAAGGTCTGTTTAAAGTTTTCCAATCAGATTCATTTCTTTTTCTTTTTTGCCAGAATCAAGCTCTTAATTATTGTAGCTTTTAATATATTTTATTATTTTATTTTTAATTTAATTTTAATTTTTTCTCATTTGTTGATTATTCTAAATAAATTGTAGCATTATTATATAAAGTCCAAGAATAGATGGGGAGTTAACTTTCTAAAATGAAAATCAGATCATGTCATTCTCCCATAGAAAATCTTTTAGTGACTCCTGACAACCTTCAGAATATGAAGACCATACTCCTTACAGTTTTGCTAGACATGCTCCAGCCAAACTCTCTAGTCTTATGTATTGCTACTTCTGCCTGAAATTTACACTTCAGGTGTGCACCCACATCATATGCTATTTCTCACTTCCCTGTCTCTGCTTATCCTGCTCCATCTGCCTTTAATGATCGTGATTAATGACCTTGACTAATTCCTGTTTATCCTAAAATCTATGACTACTTCCTGACCTGCTTCCATACTGGCCAGGCTCTGTGGCCATTCATGTGTGTCCATTGTCACCCTGCATATGTCTCTGTCACCATGTAACCCACTTAATCACAGTAATGAGTTAATCTTCTTTGTGAATTCAGTGGGAGCATCTCTTGTTCATTTTGTATTTCTCGGACCTTCTGTGCTACCTGTCATATAGCAGGTGATATGGATGGATCAGATGAGAATTGGAAATAGGGAGATAGATTGTTGCAATAATCAAGTGAAAGATAATTGGGGTCTTGAGTAGGGCAGTGGTGGGAGAAATGAAACATATATGGAAAATATTTAAGAGAGAAAAATTGACAGTACTTTGTGTCTGGATGAATGTGTGTAAGATAGAGAGAAGATGCTTTGAATCATAGACTTCCAACTTAGGCACCAGGTGGGTATTGACCCTGTCTAATAGGCAATGGGATATGAATATGTCAATTATTGGCTCTTATTGTTCAAACCAGGACCTTTTTGAGATTGAAACAAGATACTGTTAATAATTATGCCAGGACAACAAGCATAAACCAGGAATGACCCTGACTGACTGGGCTGTATGGTCATATAGCAGGTGATATGGATGGATATAAAAAGGTCAGCTCTGGAGCTCAGAGAGAAAGGTCTGTGTGTAGTCAGTGATTTGTGAATCAATTAGCGTATAGGTACCCTGAGAGTGGGTGAGGTTGCCTAGGGAGAGTTTATATAGGATAAAAAGAGAAAAGGGGACAAGAGAAAGCCATAAGGAATACTAACATTTACATAGTGATTATTAACTGTGAAAAATTTTTTCAAACCATTCATGTTCCCAAATTTTCCTGAGGATTCCATTATCCTAATCCACCATTCCGATATTCCCCCGACCAACCATCTTCATCTTTACTTCCCTGCTCCCCCATACTGTACCCCCGCTCTGGCCCCAAACTGCAACTGGAAGTTATTTTTTTTTAAGTCTAAAACTACAGGTTTATAGGGAGGGCAGAGGAAGGGAAGCCGACAAAGGAAACTACAAGTGGCCAGGGAGATAAGAGCCAGAAGATTGTAGTTCAACTTGAAAGCAGCAGCAGTTGGAGGTGGTCCCTAATATCAAATGCTATAGAAGCTAAGGAATAAGAGGAACTGAGAAGTGTCCATTGACCATGGCATTTAGGGGGTACTGTTGCCCTTTTCTGGGGTAGCCGGTACAGTTGTCCTGTTGGCAGAGGAAGCAGGATGAAGAATAAAGCTGTGAAGGATAGCCAGGAGTAGTCACTAGCATTCCTGCAGCACTGAAAAAGAGAGGATTGCTTCTTGTTTTAAAAGGGAAGGCAGAGAACATTGAGTCTGTAATTTATTTACTGCAGGAAGGAATCAGTAGAGAGGGCAAGACTGCATGTACAAGAGAGGAAAGACACACCAATCTGCAGCCATATTTAAGCTGTTTTCCCCAGTCCCGTTCCCTTGTCAGGAGTACCTGTGCTGTGTTACAGTTGAATGTCACCATCCGTTCCAGTAGGAGTCACTTTGACTTTGAAAACTACCATTCAGATTTCCTTTTTATGTTGTTGGCTCACAATTTAGCTGTTTATTCCTCTTTTTCTAAAGACTCAAGATGGGAGCCTTTGAAGAAAGTATAAATTTGTCTTCTGTTTGCATTGGTTTATTGAAATGTCACTGGTAAAGTGTTTATAACCCATCAATCTTTATTTTTCCCAATATTATGTTTTTGAGACTTAACATCCAAATTGATGGGTTAATATGATGCACCCTTGTTGACAGATTTAGAAACACATACTGCAGGTGACCATATTCCTTTGCGTGGTGTCATATTTACTAGATTGAAAAGTGTGTTTTTAAGCCAAAAATTGATTCTTTTTTCCTTGAAAAGCTCCATTTAAAAAATAGAAACTGTTCTATTTTCTGATCTGCCATCTCACAGTAAGAAGTTAGTTGTAAGATTAATTTCCTAAGAGGGAAGAAGGTAAGGACACCCGCAAAAGGAAAATAAATATTTAAATGCTCCGTAAAGGCCCCCACATGCTCAGAAAAGTGAAGATTTCAAGCTTAATGTGCATGGAACAAAAGGCTGTTGTGAGCTGTGTACAAGAGTTGGTGAGAGTTTGTATTCTGCCCCTTTTTTCTGTGGGAGTTATTTCCTGTTGTTGACTAGAGTTCTTTATTTAGAACCACCTAGCTTCAAAATGCCTGCTAGCTTGCAGAAAGTGTGTACTTAAAACATAGGTTTATTTCAAGACAATCTCTTTGAAAAAAAAAAGTCATACTGTGCGTACACTGAGACAACATAACGTTTCCAAAGGTCAAGATCCCCAATATCAAGAGACACAATAAGAGCCAGAATGCATTTGCTGTAGCAACCAGTGGTCACCTGAACAGCTAATGAAAGATATTTTATGGGGAAAGTATGTTTCCATTAAAAAAAAAAGTTTCATTTTTTTAGTGCTAAATGAATTCTTTGACATTTTAAGGAAGTATCAAGAAGACTTCCATATTTTGTGTGGAAGCTTTTATCCTTTTTAGTATGATGGATGTCAGCCTGGCAAGTGAGAAATATACCCCAAACACAGGCTTTAAGCCAGTTACTCTTATACTTGCTCTATCAGGTAGACTTCCTATTTAAGAACTTTAAGTTGTTTTAGCATTATCATTAGATTTTGCAGGCAAATAGTAAGAAAAAGAGGGAAGATAGATAGTATATCCAAATAGTGAGAGAAATAAATTATTTATTATTGAAATTATGGAAAAGAAATGAATGCTTAAAATACAAATATTGTCCAATATTTATTTACTAGAAGTTGTAGGAAAAGGGTCTTACAAAGTTCATGGAAATCAAAAGGAAGAAAGAAAAAATACATTTATCTAAAAATTCTGAAATAATAAATTAAAATAATTTATTACAACATATTTCTTTGCTTTTGATTTTTTTAAATAAAGAAATTAAACATTCTAGATAAAATAGAAGCCACCTGTGTCTCTCCCTGATTCCATTACCTCCTCCCTTTAACAGAGGTAACTACTTACCTGAATTTTTTTATCTTTAATATATTCTCTGTAATTGTGTATGAATCTGTAAACAATATATAGCAATGTTTTGCATGTTTTTAAATATTTGATATAAATGGTATTATATTGTACATATTTTACAACTTTATTTTCCTTAATATGATGTTTTTTGAGACTTAACATTATGTTTTGAGATCAACATTATGTTAATACATGATACTTTTTGTTCTTTTTAACCACTATAAGTAGTTTTCCAGAGTATCAATTCATTCTCATCTTGATGAACCTTATGGTCGCATCCAATATTTTGTTATTATAAACAATACTGCCACAGAGATTCTTCTTCTGTGTCTCCATGGGGTTAGAAATGAGTTTCTCCAGATTCTAGACTTAGCTCTTCTCATCCAAAATTCGCTGAGAGAATTAAGCCCCAAGACTATAAGGCATCCATTGCAGGTAATGAATCAACTTCTGCTCTATAAATTTAGAACAGTTTGAGTGTTGGGCTGGAGCCAGAGATTGATAGCTGCTCCAATGTGCTAATCTCTTCCTAATTCTTAAATTCAGTCGGGAGGCTTGAAATCAGCCATAGTGTAGGTATTTATACCACAGAAACCAGCAAATGCTACAAAGAAGAGCTTCCTTCCCCATCCCCCTAGCCGGTTGTTAAACATTTGCAAGCACACCACTGGCTTTAACTTTATACAATCCTTGGAAGAACAGAGGAAATGGAACCCTTTTCTGTCACTTGAATTATTTTCTGTAGGGCCTACTTTTCTACTTGAGAAAGACTGCATTTGTGTGGGCAGAATGTGTGCATCTCCAACTTTAATAGATTATGCCAGATTCTCTCCAAAGTGACATCATGCCAGCTTATATACACACCAATGGTTATAAGCATTTCTATTTTTATCTACATTTTCATCAGTATTTGATATCAGACTTTAGTTTTTGTCAACTTGATAGCTGTGAAATATCACTTTATAATTTGCATTTTTCTTTTTTTAATTTTTAAACAATATTTTTTATTATAATGCATTTTTCTTATTACTGATGAGATTGAATATCTTTTCACATGTTTATTGGGCATTTGAGTTTCCTCTCTTACCCATTTTTCTATTGGATTTATGTGTCTTTAAAAATTGATTCAGAGGTTCTTTATTAATTCTGAATACTAATCTTTTGTTGATTCTATGAATCACATATATCATTCAACAGACTTTAGCTTGCCTTTAACTTGTTCATAGTATATTTTGTTCAACAGATGTTTCATTTTAATGTAAGCAAAGCTATTGATCTTTTTCTTTATGGTTTGCGTATTGAGTGTCTTGTTTCTTAATAATCAGAGTCTCTGCAGGAAACAGAATTCCACTGAAATGATTCAACTAAAGAGACACTAATGAAGGGACTTTTTAAAGAGATGTGACAAAAGTTGAGGCATGGAAGACCAATAACAGTAGGAAGCTGTTTCCATCCCTGAGGGGGAAGAGGAGGAAATGGTGTCTAGAACCCAGTGGCCATTAGCATCCTGGGGAGGGGACCACCTGGCAGAAACCATGATTGTGGAAGGATGGGTACCACCAGAGAGGGCTCAAAGCAGGAAGGAGCAGGGAAGAAGTACCCTAGCCTCTCCCCCTTATGACCCACTGATCTCCTAGTGCCTTCTTTGTCTGAATTCGATTGGAAGCTAGTTAGCAAAGGAGCTTAGATGCAGCAGTCCCTAGAGGTCAACATTTCAAGGCACAGAGCCAAGCAGAGGCGAGTAGAGAACAAATCTCAGGAGACAAATGATAATACAGCACACATTCCTTATCCTAAAGCCATAAACATTCTCCTATATTCTCTCCTAAAAATGTTAAAGTTTTGTTTTACATATTTAGATTTTAATCTGCCTGAAATGTATTTTTGGTAAATATTAGGCACCTACTTTATTTTCATGCAGATAACTGGGTGACCCTGAGCTATTTGAGTAGTCCATTCTTTCCCCACTTGCCTGAAATTTCTGCTCTTTGCATTCTATCCTATTGATCTGTATTATCTATATTATCTATATCTATGGCAGCACCATTCTGTTCTAATTACTAGATCTTTATAATAAGCTCTGATATCTGATAGGACGCATACTCTCTTAGCCTTTAAACTTATTACAGCTGTCCTTGGCCCTTTTTTTTTCTACTTTTAATTTTTTTATTCTAAAGATGTGGGGGTACGATTCAGGGTTAAGAATACAAATGTCCATTATACAGGTACCCTTATAGATGAGGTGTGCCCTCCCCCCCAGCAGACTCCCACTACTGCCAAGCCACTCCCCACCTTCCCAGTTTCCTGCTACTGCCAATCCTTTCTTATAGTATTACAATAATTGTTCAAGGTTCACTTATGAGTAAGAACATATGATACTCAGTTCTTTTTTTCTGTGATAGATCGATCAGTATTATAGACTCTAAGTCCATTCAGGTTGCTGTGAAGTTCATTATTTTGTCCTTATTTATGGTTGTATAATATTCCATCATGTATATGTACCACTTTTTTTTTTTTTGAGTTGGAGTCTCACTCTGTCGCCCAGACTGGAGTGCAGTGGCTGCTCCCGGCCACCGCAGCCTCGACCTGCTGGGCCCTGGCGATCCTTCCGCCTCAGCCTTCCAAGTAGCTGGAACTACAGGCGCGCGCTACCACGCCCGACTAGTTTTTGATTTATTGTAGAGATGAGTTCTCGCCAAGTTGCCCAGGTGGGTCTCGAACCCGCAGGCTCAGGCAATCCACTCACCTCAGCCTCCCAAAGGTGCGGGATTACAGGCTGAGCCACTGAGCCTGGCTTGTACCACATTTTAAAAAATTCATTTCTCTTTCGACGGGCAGCACGGTTGGTTCCATGTTCTTGCTATTGTGAACAATCCTGCAATAAACATACGTGTGCAGGTTTCTTTTTCATAGAGTGATTTCAGTTCCTCCAGGTATATTGCAGTAGGGGGATTGTGGGGTCGTATGGAAGGTCGATTTTTAGATCTTTTAGGAATCGCCAAACTGTTTACTACAGAGGCTGTTCTAGTTTACACTCCCACCAACAGTGTAGAAGTGTTCCCTTTTTGCTACATCCTCTCCAGCATCTGTTGTTTTTTGAGTTGTTGATGATGGCCATCCTGACTGGATGTATCTCAGTGTGGTTTTAATTTGCATTTCTTTGATGACTAGTACGGTTGAACATTTTTCATGTATCTGTTTAGCTGTTTGTATATCTTCTTTTGAGAAGTATCTATTCATATTTTTTGTACACTTTGTAATGTGGCTGTTTGTTTTTGTTTGTTTTGAGTCGGAGTCTCACTCTGTCGCCCAGACTGGAGTGCAGTGGCACTCTCCCAGCCACTGCAGCCTCGATCTGCTGGGCTCCGGCGATCCTTCCGCCTCAGCCTTCCAAGTAGCTGGAACTTTAGGCGTATGCTACCACCCCGGCTAGTTTTTGATTTATTGTAGAGATGAGGTCTCGCCAAGTTACCCAGGCGGGTCTCGAACCCACAGGTTCAGGCAATCCACTAGCCTCAGCCTCCCAGAGTGCTGGGATTACAGGCTGAGCCACCAAGCCTGGCCAGGGCTGTTTGTTTTTTACTTTTTGGCACATTTAAGTTCCTTATAGATCCTAGATGTTAGGCCTTTGTCAGACATACAGTTGGCAAATATTGGTTGCCAGTTCCAATTTCCATAAGTGTGACTCCTGCATTTCCTAAGGTTCTTATACTTTGAAGTTTTACATTTAGGTCTTTGATCCATTTGGAGTTGATTTTTGTGTATGGTGATAGGTAGGTGTCTTGTTTTAATCTTCTGCATGTGGTCAGCCA
>NW_007185372.1:25702-31060 GCF_000164805.1 Carlito syrichta
GTTTTCATTGTAAAGGTCTTTTGTGTCTCTGGTTAGGTAGATGCCTTGGCCCTTTTCTATTGCAGATGAATTTTAGGATTCATTTGCCAAGTTCCATGGAGGAAAAAACAGGGATTTAAATGGCACTTAATTTATTGATGAGTTTGGGGGAGAACTGGTATTTATATACTAGTAAGTATTCTTGTCCATAAAATAGTATGGCTCCATGGCTTCCCACAAATTCTGATCTTTTCAGCTGACAAACTATTGGAAAGATGTCTGCTTTCTCACTTGCATTTACTGCTGTTATGTGAAAGAAGTAATTCTGAAATCTTTATTCTTAGCGCTGTTAATTTTTATCATTAAAACTAAAAGCATGATGTCTAATAGTTTTAAAGTGGCAACAAATCAGAATGGGCCAAAATGAATTTCTGATTGATTAAAATTTTTTCTACCTTTTTGTAATTTAGACTTTAATTTCTTAAAGGAAGTTAAACTGGAAGGTCTTAAGTGGTGTTGAAATTACCAATATTAGTTCTACAGAAACTATTTTTTCCGCAGTCCCAGTAACTGGATTGAACTGAACTCTGTGTAATAAGGCCAAATGAATCACCGCCATTATAGTCAGAGAATCCGGCACTTTTAAAGTGAGATTTTTGACTTGATGTGACTCTCTTAGATGTATGTTTTCTTTTAAATGAATCATCCTCAGGGAAGATGAAATACATGCATTGTCTGAGTGGATTCAAGATTGTAGAGTGTACATTTATTTGTAACAGAACAGAACAGCAGTGGGCGTCTATGCTGCAGATGATATTCTTGGGGTATTTGCTGCCATCCATTCTCCTTTCTAAATTTGGTGTTGTAGATTCAACTTCTGTTTTTAAAAAGGGAAGTTGTACGTAGATCATTCACACTATTATTTTCTCTTTAAAGCCAGTTTCTCTGCCCATGTAAGGAATTTCCTAGATCCTGTGTAAAACTTCTGTAATAGTTTTTGAACAAATATTACTTAGTGAGATTAACTCTTTTGTTCAATATTTAAAGCATGTTTAAAGAAACAATTGACTGAATACGCAAGTGTACCTAATGTGGTGCTGGCATCTGAGCTGCTTGCTTTGTTTTCTTCCAACTTGACTTCACATTATGCAGTTCTGAAATTTTAGATATAAAATTTACACATATTAAATTGTAAACAAATATATTTTTCAATTTAAAGCAAAGAACTACTATTACTAGACGGTTGGATAATTTTGAAAAGTCTTGTTTATTCTGGCAGCAGTCTTTAAAATTAAAGATAGTTTTATATTGGTGACTAAAAGAAAAGGTAAAATCTACATTGTGTTGGCAAGTGTTTCCTCCAGAAAACTAATAAAAGTTCAGAGTAGCAAAGAGCTGATTCATTTTTGGTTGTATATTGTGTTTATGCTTCCAGTGTATCCTCTGTTCACATGATTACTTTGTCATGATGCCTTATGGCCTGAACTTAAAGGCATCTCCTGGGCATTTATACACATTAAAGCCTTGAATTTTTTTAACTTCTCATAGTAGAATTTTTGTGGCTGGGACTTCAAAATGTGTAAATTGGAAAATGTAAATATGTTATTTACATTACAAAAATCACCATACTTCTCTTAAAGTTCCTCTTTACTCAGAGGAGGTTTAAAGGTACACAATCCTAGATAGTTTCTACAACAGATGTAGGTGTATACCAGAAAATAGAATTTAGTCTAGCCAGTGAAATAAATTGGCTTGAATTTGAAACATAAAGACATTTGACTTTAAAGCAATATTTTTGAAAAAAATATTTTTCCTATCATTGTTTTGCCAAGTTTTCCTCAGAATTAATATTGTAAGTTTGTAATATTCATAACATGTTTGATTATTGTCATATTTTTGTATTCGAACAAGAAGACATGAAGGTGACAGTTTAAATGGTCATTTGAACCATTCAGGTACTCATTTAAAAATTTGGATAAGCAAGTCTTATTTGTTTTAATTTATCTCAAAGTTGATAGCCTAGGCATATAATTTGGTTTCCCCAGCCTCTACTTGGCTCTTTACCCATTAAGTATCAAATGCTGCTGTGTTTTAAAATATGATTTAATTGAGATTTTTAAATCTTAAAGTAATTAAGAAGAGAAAAATCTTCATTTTTTTTTTTAAATTTTTTTAATTTTTTTGAGTTGGAGTCTCACTCTGTCGCCCAGACTGGAGTGCAGTGGCCACTCCCGGCCACCACAGCCTCCACTTGCTGGGCCCTGGCGATCCTTCCACCTCAGCCTTCCAAGTAGCCGGAATTACAGGCATGCGCTACCACGCCCGGCTGATTTTTTTTATTTATTGTAGAGATGAGATCTCGCTGCCCAGGTGGGTCTTGAACCCGCGGGCTCAGGCAGTCCATTCACCTCAGCCTCCCAAAGGCGCGAGATTACAGGCTGAGCCACCGAGCCCAGCTAAAATCTTCATTTTGAAAGTATAGAATGGCGGGCCGGGCGTAGTGGCTCACGCCTGTAGTTATTGTACTTTGGGAGGCCGAGGCAGCAGGATTGCTTGAGCCTAGGACTTTGAGACCAGTATGGGAAAAATAGTGAGACACCATCTCTACAAAAACTGTAAAAATTAGCCAAGCGTGGTGGCATGCACTTGTAGTCCCATCACCTTGGGAAGTTGGGACAGGAGAATTGCTTGAGACCAAGAGGTTGAGACTGCAGTGAGCCATGATGGCACCACTGCATTCCAGCCTGGGTGAAAAGCCTGGGTACCATGACTCAAAAAAAAAAATACAGCATGATGGAATTATGGCAATAATTTGATGTTTATCTGCAAGGTTGTTCCCCACATAATGAGCCTATATAGATTAACTCTTTTTTTTTTTTTGAGTTGGAGTCTCACTCCGTCGCCCAGACTGGAGTGCAATGGCTGCTCCTGGCCACCGCAGCCTCAACCTGCTGGGCTCCGGCGATCCTTCCACCTCAGCCTTCCAAGTAGCTAGAACTACAGGCGCACGCTACCACGCCTGGCTAATTTTTGATTTATTGTAGAGATAGGTCTCGCCACCCAGATGGGTCTCGAACCCTCGGGCTCAGGCAATCCACTCACCTCAGCCTCCCAAAGGCACGGGATTACAGGCTGAGCCACCGACCCCAGTTTAAGATTAACTCTTAACAGTAAGAACTTTGTGAGAAAAATTTTACAGGAAAGATTAGCTTCTTGAGTTTACGCGGCTAGTATAAGCTCTCCAGCATTTCTTAACTTATTCATTCAGTGATACTTCTTGAATGCTTACTGTGCTAGAGGCTAGAGTGATAAACAAGAATGACAGTTTTATTAACCATGCTGAAAATGAGTGAGGGGCTTCTAGACAGTATGAGTTTTAGTTCTTTTTGGTTGTGGTGGTTGTGAGTTGTTAATTCCATGGGCTAAAATGTGGGTGCTAACAAGGACAAGGACAGGCAGGGTTGAAGTTTTTTGTGTAAGAATAGAATTGTTGTTATTTCAGGACCCTAGCATAGGGAGGGAGCTAAGTGGTATCCAGGTCCTGGCACAGCACGACCATCCTGTTGGTCTCTACACGTTGACTTTACTTCCTGATCCTAAACCATTCCCTGGTCTGGAGGGGTTCATGCTCATCTCAAGACACTCACCACTCCTGGCTTCCACAGAAAATTTCAATGAGTGTTAGATTGTGCAGCCTCCAGACTCTTTGTCCCTGGGAGCCAGCTTGATAAAGTGAAGAGTTCAATGGGTGGGTCCTTGTCAGAGCTTTGGCTTAAACTCCTCTGTGAGATGTGTAGTAGTGCCTGCCCTGTGTTATAAAGAACAAACAAGCAGAGCCATATTAAAGTCCTTGTAAATTGCCCTGCTGCTAAACAAACATTGTATGTGGGGGGATTCCAGACTTCACAGCTAGGTGACTTGAACCCTAACAAATCCAGGAGAGTATGGATAGGATTGCTCAAATCCATCTTCTGGACATAAAACATAATTCAAAGGACATATCCTACTGAAAGAGCACATTTACCATAATTTGTATTTCCAGTCCTTTCATTTAGAAATGTGAATATAAACTTGGTTTTATATGATTCCAGGCAAGTTGAGCAGGTTACAAATCATGTTATCTCATTTGAGCCCTAAAACTCCTCCTCATTTGAGGACCATTACAGTATAATCACCATTTCATAGACACCTAGCTCTATGAAGAGGCTCTAGAAATCTCTGAGTCCGCACTCTTTTTTGGCTCGGTGCAGAAGAAGGCTCAGGGAGTCGAGGGTCTGATTGAGCCTCCCTGCTGGTTGAGGAGCAGTACCTGAAATCACCTGACTCAACAACTCTCTGGTCTTTTTGTCAGAGCTGATGCTGATCCTAAATCTGTGACATAGTAAATTGAGAAACTAAAAAGCCATAGATGAATCATAGTTAAGTAATGAATATGTACAAGATCTTCAAACTTCAGTTCAGGGTCTTCATCTCACCAAGTTGGTTCCCGGGGGTGGGGGCAAGAAAGGTCTGGAGGCTGTGCAGTTTCTCACACTCATTGAATTTTCTGCAGAAGCTAGAAGTGCTGGGTGCCTTGAGAAGACTGTGAATACCTCAAGAATGGTTGCTGGCTTATGGAGAGGAGGAAATACAGAGTCAGTGTGTAGAAGAGGTGTGCTGCCTGGGGAACTGGGGCGGAGGAGGGAGATGTTCTGAGAAGCGACCACCTGTCTGAGAGGAACACTGGAGTTGTCAGGGTCTCCAAGAAAGGTCTTCACATTTCAGTGCACTCCTCAAATTTTTCTGAAGATCTCACTGGACGATCATAGCAAATGAAATAGGAGGGAAGCTAGTGCCCAGCAGAGACCATCCCTAGTAATGACTAGAAGGGACTGATCAACAATGCTAGAAAAAAAGATAATGGTTTTAAAAGCATTTTCTTTTAAATATTTTGGTAAGCTTATGTTTCAAGTTAAGATTTAACTATTGTCAGACTTTTAACAGAGAAAAAGGTGCATCTTTAACAGACAAATGAAACCTTCCTTAGAGCATAAGGGGTGGTCATTGCAAAGTAGCTGAATAACAATATGGAAAGCTTTGCAAAAGAGCCCCTCCACTGGAATTGTAGTTCTACACGTGTGAATTGTAACTTCAGGGAGGGGCAGAAAAAAGCCTGACACAAGCAGATGGAAGAAGAGATGGAGAAAAGTTTGCTGCCGGGCTCAGTGGCTCAGTTTGTAATCCCGCGCCTTTGGGATGCTGAGGTGAGTGGATTGCCTGAGCCCGTGGGTTCGAGACCCGCCTGGACAACTTGGCTAGACCTCATCTCTACAATAAATCAAAAATTAACCGGGCGTGGTAGTGCACACCTGTAGTTCCAGCTACTTGGAAGGCTGAGGC
>NW_007185372.1:31130-34983 GCF_000164805.1 Carlito syrichta
ACTGCACTCCAGTCTGGGCGACAGAGTGAGACTCCAACTCAAAAAAAAGAAAAAGAAAAGTTTGCTAAAAAAGGGATTGTTAGTAGTGGGATACTGCTAGGGTGGGGTTGGGAGGATATAACATCAATAACGGTACCTGATCTCAAACCAGGCAAAGGGGGGACCAAAGGGAGGCCCAAACTTTACCTGTATGATGTCCACTCATATACCTAATCCTGAATTGTACCACACATCTTTAAAATAAAATAAGGCCGGGCTCGGTGGTTCAGCCTGTAATCCCAGCACTTTGGAAGGTTGAGGCCAGTGGATTGCCTGAGCCTCTGGGTTTGAGACCAGCCCAGGCAACTTGGCAAGATCTCATCTCTACAATAAATGGAAAATTAGCCAGTTGTGGTAGTGAGCACCTGTGGTTCCAGCTACTTGGAAGGCTGAGGCAGAAGGATTGCCAGAGCCCAGCAGGTCGATGCTGGGGTGGCCATGAGCATGTCATTGCACTCCAGCCTGGGTGATGGAGTAAGACTCCAACTCAATCAATCAATCAATCAATCAAATAAAAAGAAATACAATATGAAGGGCATACCCCCAAAAAAGAAAAGGTTGCAGAAGTAGATGAGTTCATTGTTCCTTTGGTAGAATGAGGTTTTAAATTGTTAGTGGCTGAAAAGGACTGAACCTGTCTGTGCATCTTTGAGAGAGTATTTAGTTTTCCAAATCACTTTATTGGTTATCAGCTTCTGATAATCAGTTAGGTGATGTGACTTCCAGAGCTTTATTTTGAAGATTTAGTCCAAGTTTTCAGTTATCTGAATGGTAAGTCCTCAGTTAAGATCTCTGTATTTTCTATGAAAAGCTTAGCTGACTCTATACAGTTTGTTTAATAACTGAAACATTAATCTTTTTTTTTTTTTTTTTGGCCATAAAACTAAGACCAGCCCCAGTACAGAGACTCACACCTGTAATCCCAGCACTTTGGGAGGACAAGGCAGGAGGATTGTTGAGCCCAGGAGTTTGAGACCAACCTAGGCAACATAGTGAGACTTGTCTCCACAAAAAAATTTTTAAATTAGCCAAGCATGGTGGTGCATGCCTGTAGCTCCAGCTTCTTGGGAGGCTGAAGTGGAAGGATCTCCTGAGCCTAGGAGCTCAAGGCTGTGGTGAGCCATGATCATTCCACTATACTTCCAACCTGGGAACCTGGGCAACAATGAGCATAGATGGATGATTATTATGGTATTTCAGGTGGGACCTGAAAGATAAAATATAATAAAGATAAAATAAAAATTAAGTAAAATTTGAAACCTGTTTTAAAATCTTTCTTAGTTTATATATCCAGTTTGTCCCTTGTTTCTTTGGTGTGTGCTAATTAAGTGCTGAAAGTAGTCTTCAGTTAGTGCAGTGGTGTACTAGTCTGCAAGATGTAAGGGCACAGAAGCTTTCAAAAGAGAAGCAGTGAAGTGGAAACCGGTACCCAGAACTACAAAGTGATGCTGAGAAGTACATCTGAAATTAAACTCATGAGCATTCTAAAAATTTACCATCACAGCTTTATACTTATAAAAGGAATGTCTCTTTTCTCCCTAAACAGATATGTTCCTGATAGTTAGATGTGGATGACTAGCCTAATTTCTTATAACTGTTCTAACGTTATATGAAACTGAGAGGGAGAAACTCTAAATTTTGGATGAGGCCCTGAGAGCAGGATTATTTTAAATGGGTTTTTAAATGTCCCAGTGAAAACCAAACTTACATGTTCACTAAGCATTTCTTGTTCATTTGTAGGAATAAATAATAATGTTCTAAAATCATGTCATTGCATACTGAAGGGAGTTAACTTCAGAAGTAGAGAGAGGGCCTTTCCTTATCCTCCTAGACTTGAAATTCCAGGGTTGGGCAGGGGTTGCTGCCCTGGCCTGTGTGTGACTCAGCCTGGGGGGCAGGGGGAGGAGAGAGGGGAAAGGGTTAAAAACCTAATGTTGAATCATACATCAACAGCTGTTGAAGCTGCCACTTCAAGCTCTGATTTCCAGATTCTAAAAGTGGGGAAGTGGGAGTTGCGTGTGCTATGTACATTGATGAAATGTTACAACCTTCAAAAATATAAAGAGGTAGAAACGATTTCACCCCAAAACTCAGGTTGCTCTCCTAAGATCTGAAACCCCTAAACCTCTATTGAGCATGCACAGAATATGAACTTTAGCAGAAATCATGTGTCTATTCTGGAGACCAAATTGTCACTTTGATTTTAATCTTTTTCCTTCTGTGCAGGAACACTGCATTTGGTAATCCATTTGCTAGAAAATATCCAAGTATCACAAAAATGCTGCAAGTCTAACTTTTTTTGCTTCCATTCATGAATAACAGTTTAAATTCATTTTAAATCCAACAGAGCTAATGACTCTGGCCTCCGCTACAAAGATATCACAGGAAGAGATTATTGCAGCTTCTATTTCAATGGCTTTTCCTTAAAGTGAGCACTGAAAGTATAAGTGAGTGGGTGGTTAGGAAACTGTTAGTAGTTAATGTCTCTAAAATGCAGAACTCTGAAAATGAAAAATATCTCGGCTTCATAGCAGAATAGTTGAATGTTATGTCACTCAGGTGCAAACTGAGCAAGCCCTTCTAGGGTCAGTGAGCACTTCTTCCATGAGATCTAATTTTGAAAATCATTATAATGAAACTTTCCAAAGATATCTACAAATAATTAGTTTTAGGCACTGGTTACTTAAAGAAACATCTGTATAAGACTTAATTATACTGAGAGTTCAGTAAAAAACCTTTTCCATTCCCCTTAAAGATAAAACAAGAAACAGTCTACCAACAATTTCAGCCCAAGTTTAATTTCGATGCGATCATCAATTTGATTGATAACAAATCAGTACAGAACAGTTTGAACAAGTCTAAATTTGTCTTGATGTTAACGACTTATAATCACCTTTATGTTAGGTCTTAAAGCTTTATTATCCTTAAACCCAACTAGTATAGTGGGCCATTAAACACCAAAGTCATCTGAGATATTGATTGGGGTGGTAGCCAAAATTTTAAGGTTCCTGAATTGCTTTTTAACATCTTTACACTGAATGTGTACGCAATTTTTAAAATAATCATTAATTTTCCAGTTGAGCCTTGCTTCTGGCTTCTTTTCCTGGTGCTCTTAAATTCTCACCCTTGGGGCATTCACACGCCCTCTCCCAACTAGTATAAATTTCCCTGCTAAATTTAAGTAGTTCAAAGCATAAGCTTTCTTAAAGGAAGGGAAAAGGCTACCCTCATGAAACTTGTGGGCAGAAGACGGCGCCTTCGACCCCCTGCGTCTCGGAGCCTGGCTTCCCTCCTGCCGCCTGCCGGGTCTGCGCCGCGGCTCAGCCTGCCGCCAAGGATGCTGCTCGGTTCTGCCGGGCTCCGAAAGTGCAGTTGACCTGCCGGCCCATTTCGAGCGTCGGTCTGGGGCCCACCGCGCGCAAGGGACTTATTCTGTCCCGGGCTCACCGCTGGGGCCACCATCCTGCCGCTCGGACACCTCTGCGGCTGCCGGGCGTCCCGAGACGGGGACATCGGGGAGTGTCCTGCACGGATGCCAGCCCCAGGAGCCCCGCGGGCCGCGCGGGCGCAGCGCCTGGGATCGGCTCTTTGCCCCTCGCCCCCCGCAGGGACCCTGCCCGCCCCGCTGACCGGCCCCACGTTGCCGAATAGCTCAAATGCTTGTCATATTTGCGGTCGCGCGACTCCGAGGGCCGTGCGCGCGCTGCACTCGCCGCCGCCTTTGTCACTGGCCGCTTCGTCATTTGCCCCAGTATTTTCTAGCGTGGGCGGGGGGCGGGGGTGGGTTATCGGTGGTAGCTGTAGCCCTCGGGCC